>NW_026947860.1:0-119394 GCF_034190915.1 Cavia porcellus | reverse complement strand
ACACACCCATACAATGCGCAATACCACCCCGGATGTTTTTCTCACTCCTACTAGTGAATGTAATAGTAGAGCACACACCCATACAAGCGCACCACCCCGTGATGTTTTTCTCACTCCTACTAGTGAATGTAATGTAACACACACCCATACAATGCGCACCTCCCCGTGATGTTTTTCTCACTCCTACTAGTGAATGTAATGTAACACACACCCATACAATGCGCACCACCCCGTGATGTTTTTCTCACTCCTACTAGTGAATGTAATGTAACACACACCCATACAATGCGCACCACCCCGTGATGTTTTTCTCACTCCTACTAGTGAATGTAATGTAACACACACCCATACAATGCGCACCACCCCGTGATGTTTTTCTCACTCCTACTAGTGAATGTAATGTAACACACCCATACAATGCGCACCACCCCGTGATGTTTTTCTCACCCATACTAGTGAATGTAATGTAACACACACCATACAATGCGCACCACCCCGTGATGTTTTTCTCACTCCTACTAGTGAATGTAATGTAACACACACCCATACAATGCGCACCACCCCGTGATGTTTTTCTCACTCCTACTAGTGAATGTAATGTAACACACACCCATACAATGCGCACCACCCCGTGATGTTTTTCTCACTCCTACTAGTGAATGTAATGTAACACACACCCATACATGCGCACCACCCCGTGATGTTTTCTCACTCCTACTAGTGAATCTAATGTAACACACACCCATACAATGCGCACCACCCCTGATGTTTTTCTCACTCCTACTAGTGAATGTAACGTAACACACACCCATTCAATGCGCACCACCCCGTGATGTTTTTCTCATTCCACTAGTGAATGTAACGTAACACACACCCATTCATTGCGCACCACCCCGTGATGTTTTTCTCATTCCACTAGTGAATGTAACGTAACACACACCATGCATGCGCACCACCCCGTATATGTTTTTCTCACTCCTACTAGTGAATGTAACGTAACACACACCCATGCAATGCGCACCACCCCGTATGTTTTTCTCACTCCTACTAGTGAATGTAATGTAACACACACCCATACAATGCGCACCACCCCGTGATGTTTTTCTCACTCCTACTAGTGAATGTAATGTAACACACACCCATACAATGCGCACCACCCGTGATGTTTTCTCACTCCTTCGAGTGAATGTAATGTAACACACACCCATACAATGCGCACCACCCCGTGATGTTTTTCTCACTCCTACTAGTGAATGTAATGTAACACACACCCATACAATGCGCACCACCCCGTGATGTTTTTCTCACTCCTACTAGTGAATGTAATGTAACACACACCCATACAATGCGCACCACCCCGTGATGTTTTTCTCACTCCTACTAGTGAATGTAATGTAACACAACCCATTCAATGCGCACCACCCCGTGATGTTTTTCTCACTCCTACTAGTGAATGTAATGTAACACACACCCATACAATGCGCACCACCCCGTGATGTTTTTCTCACTCCTACTAGTGAATGTAATGTAACACACACCCATACAATGCGCACCACCCCGTGATGTTTTTCTCACTCCTACTAGTGAATGTAATGTAACACACACCCATACAATGCGCACCACCCCGTGATGTTTTTCTCACTCCTACTAGTGAATGTAATGTAACACAAACCCATACAATGCGCACCACCCCGTGATGCTTTTCTCACTCTACTAGTGAATGTAATGTAACACACACCCATACAATGCGCACCACCCCGTGATGCTTTTCTCACTGCTACTAGTGAATGTAATGTAACACACACCCATACAATGCGCACCACCCCGTGATGTTTTTCTCACTCCTACTAGTGAATGTAATGTAACACACACCCATACAATGCGCACCACCCTGTGATGTTTTTCTCACTCCTACTAGTGAATGTAATGTAACACACACCCATACAATGCGCACCACCCCGTGATGTTTTTCTCACTCCTACTAGTGAATGTAATGTAACACACACCCATACAATGCGCACCACCCCGTGATGTTTTTCTCACTCCTACTAGTGAATCTAAAGTAACACTCACCCATTCAATGCGCACCACCCCGTGATGTTTTTCTCACTCCTACTAGTGAATGTAATGTAACACACACCCATACAATGCGCACCACCCCGTGATGTTTTTCTCACTCCTACTAGTGAATGTAATGTAACACACACCCATACAATGCGCACCACCCCGTGATGTTTTTCTCACTCCTACTAGTGAATGTAATGTAACACACACCCATACAATGCGCACACCCCGTGATGCTTTCTCACTGCTACTAGTGAATCTAATGTAACACACACCCATACAATGCGCACCACCCCGTGATGCATTTCTCACTCCTACTAGTGAATGTAATGTAACACACACCCATACAATGCGCACCACCCCGTGATGCTTTTCTCGCTCCTACTAGTGAATGTAATGTAACACACACCCATACAATGCGCACCACCCCGTGATGTTTTTCTCGCTCCTACTAGTGAATGTAATGTAACACACACCCATACAATGCGCACCACCCCGTGATGTTTTTCTCGCTCCTACTAGTGAATGTAATGTAACACACACCCATACAATGCGCACCACCCCGTGATGTTTTTCTCGCTCCTACTAGTGAATGTAATGTAACACACACCCATACAATGCGCACCACCCCATGATGTTTTTCTCACTCCTACTAGTGAATGTAATGTAACACACACCCATACAATGCGCACCACCCCGTGATGTTTTTCTCACTCCTACTAGTGAATGTAATGTAACACACACCCATACAATGCGCACCACCCCGTGATGTTTTTCTCACTCCTACTAGTGAATGTAATGTAACACACACCCATACAATGCGCACCACCCCGTGATGTTTTTCTCACTCCTACTAGTGAATGTAATGTAACACACACCCATACAATGCGCACCACCCCGTGATGTTTTTCTCACTCCTACTAGTGAATGTAATGTAACACACACCCATACAATGCGCACCACCCCGTGATGTTTTTCTCACTCCTACTAGTGAATGTAATGTAACACACACCCATACAATGCGCACACCCCGTGATGTTTTTCTCACTCCTACTAGTGAATGTAATGTAACACACACCCATACAATGCGCACCCATACAATGTAATGTAATGTAACACACACCCATACAATGCGCAACACCCCGTGATGTTTTTCTCACTCCTACTAGTGAATGTAATGTAACACACACCCATACAATGCGCACCACCCCGTGATGTTTTTCTCACTCCTACTAGTGAATGTAATGTAACACACACCCATACAATGCGCACCACCCCGTGATGTTTTTCTCACTCCTACTAGTGAATGTAATGTAACACACACCCATACAATGCGCACCACCCCGTGATGTTTTTCTCACGCCTACTAGTGAATGTAATGTAACACACACCCATACAATGCGCACCACCCCGTGATGTTTTTCTCACGCCTACTAGTGAATGTAATGTAACACACACCCATACAATGCGCACCACCCCGTGATGCTTTTCTCACTCCTACTAGTGAATGTAATGTAACACACACCCATACAATGCGCACCACCCCGTGATGCTTTTCTCACTCCTACTAGTGAATGTAATGTAACACACACCCATACAATGCGCACCACCCCGTGATGTTTTTCTCACTCCTACTAGTGAATGTAATGTAACACACACCCATACAATGCGCACCACCCCGTGATGTTTTTCTCACTCCTACTAGTGAATCTAATGTAACACACACCCATACAATGCGCACCACCCCGTGATGTTTTCTCACTCCTACTAGTGAATGTAATGTAACACACACCCATACAATGCGCACCACCCCGTGATGTTTTTCTCACTCCTACTAGTGCATCTAATGTAACACACACCCATACAATGCGCACCACCCCGTGATGTTTTTCTCACTCCTACTAGTGAATGTAATGTAACACACACCCATTCAATGCGCACCACCCCGTGATGTTTTTCTGACTCCTACTAGTGAATGTAATGTAACACACACCCATACAATGCGCACCACCCCGTGATGCTTTTCTCACTCCTACTAGTGAATGTAATGTAACAAACACCCATACAATGCGCACCACCCCGTGATGTTTTTCTCACTCCTACTAGTGAATGTAATGTAACACACACCCATACAATGCGCACCACCCCGTGATGTTTTTCTCACTCCTACTAGTGAATGTAATGTAACACACACCCATACAATGCGCACCACCCCGTGATGTTTTCCTCACTCCTACTAGTGAATCTAATGTAACACACACCCATACAATGCGCACCACCCCTGATGTTTTCTCACTCCTACTAGTGAATGTAACGTAACACACACCCATTCAATGCGCACCACCCCGTGATGTTTTTCTCATTCCACTAGTGAATGTAACGTAACACACACCCATTCATTGCGCACCACCCCGTGATGTTTTTCTCATTCCACTAGTGAATGTAACGTAACACACACCCATGCAATGCGCACCACCCCGTAATGTTTTTCTCACTCCTACTAGTGAATGTAACGTAACACACACCCATGCAATGCGCACCACCCCGTGATGTTTTTCTCACTCCTACTAGTGAATGTAATGTAACACACACCCATACAATGCGCACCACCCCGTGATGTTTTTCTCACTCCTACTAGTGAATGTAATGTAACACACACCCATACAATGCGCACCACCCCGTGATGTTTTTCTCACTCCTTCGAGTGAATGTAATGTAACACACACCCATACAATGCGCACCACCCCGTGATGTTTTTCTCACTCCTACTAGTGAATGTAATGTAACACACACCCATACAATGCGCACCACCCCGTGATGTTTTCTCACTCCTACTAGTGAATGTAATGTAACACACACCCATACAATGCGCACCACCCCGTGATGTTTTTCTCACTCCTACTAGTGAATGTAATGTAACACAAACCCATTCAATGCGCACCACCCCGTGATGTTTTTCTCACTCCTACTAGTGAATGTAATGTAACACACACCCATACAATGCGCACCACCCCGTGATGTTTTTCTCACTCCTACTAGTGAATGTAATGTAACACACACCCATACAATGCGCACCACCCCGTGATGTTTTTCTCACTCCTAACTAGTGAATGTAATGTAACACACACCCATACAATGCGCACCACCCCGTGATGTTTTTCTCACTCCTACTAGTGAATGTAATGTAACACAAACCCATACAATGCGCACCACCCCGTGATGCTTTTCTCACTCCTACTAGTGAAATGTAATGTAACACACACCCATACAATGCGCACCACCCCGTGATGCTTTTCTCACTGCTACTAGTGAATGTAATGTAACACACACCCATACAATGCGCACCACCCCGTGATGTTTTTCTCACTCCTACTAGTGAATGTAATGTAACACACACCCATACAATGCGCACCACCCCGTGATGTTTTCTCACTCCTACTAGTGAATGTAATGTAACACACACCCATACAATGCGCACCACCCCGTGATGTTTTTCTCACTCCTACTAGTGAATGTAATGTAACACACACCCATACAATGCGCACCACCCCGTGATGTTTTTCTCACTCCTACTAGTGAATCTAAAGTAACACTCACCCATTCAATGCGCACCACCCCGTGATGTTTTTCTCACTCCTACTAGTGAATGTAATGTAACACACACCCATACAATGCGCACCACCCCGTGATGTTTTTCTCACTCCTACTAGTGATTGTAATGTAACACACACCCATACAATGCGCACCACCCCGTGATGTTTTTCTCACTCCTACTAGTGAATGTAATGTAACACACACCCATACAATGCGCACCACCCCGTGATGTTTTTCTCACTACTACTAGTGAATGTAATGTAACACACACCCATACAATGCGCACCACCCCGTGATGCTTTTCTCACTCCTACTAGTGAATGTAATGTAACACACACCCATACAATGCGCACCACCCCGTGATGCTTTTCTCACTGCTACTAGTGAATGTAATGTAACACACACCCATACAATGCGCACCACCCCGTGATGCTTTTCTCACTCCTACTAGTGAATCTAATGTAACACACACCCATACAATGCGCACCACCCCGTGATGCATTTCTCACTCCTACTAGTGAATGTAATGTAACACACACCCATACAATGCGCACCACCCCGTGATGCTTTTCTCGCTCCTACTAGTGAATGTAATGTAACACACACCCATACAATGCGCACCACCCCGTGATGTTTTTCTCGCTCCTACTAGTGAATGTAATGTAACACACACCCATACAATGCGCACCACCCCGTGATGTTTTTCTCGCTCCTACTAGTGAATGTAATGTAACACACACCCATACAATGCGCACCACCCCGTGATGTTTTTCTCGCTCCTACTAGTGAATGTAATGTAACACACACCCATACAATGCGCACCACCCCGTGATGTTTTTCTCACTCCTACTAGTGAATGTAATGTAACACACACCCATACAATGCGCACCACCCCGTGATGTTTTTCTCACTCCTACTAGTGAATGTAATGTAACACACACCCATACAATGCGCACCACCCCGTGATGTTTTTCTCACTCCTACTAGTGAATGTAATGTAACACACACCCATACAATGCGCACCACCCGTGATGTTTTTCTCACTCCTACTAGTGAATGTAATGTAACACACACCCATACAATGCGCACCACCCCGTGATGTTTTTCTCACTCCTACTAGTGAATGTAATGTAACACACACCCATACAATGCGCACCACCCCGTGATGTTTTTCTCACTCCTACTAGTGAATGTAATGTAACACACACCCATACAATGCGCACCACCCCGTGATGTTTTTCTCACTCCTACTAGTGAATGTAATGTAACACACACCCATACAATGCGCACCCATACAATGTATGTAATGTAACAACACCCATACAATGCGCAACACCCCGTGATGTTTTTCTCACTCCTACTAGTGAATGTAATGTAACACACACCCATACAATGCGCACCACCCCGTGATGTTTTTCTCACTCCTACTAGTGAATGTAATGTAACACACACCCATACAATGCGCACCACCCCGTGATGTTTTTCTCACTCCTACTAGTGAATGTAATGTAACACACACCCATACAATGCGCACCACCCCGTGATGTTTTTCTCACGCCTACTAGTGAATGTAATGTAACACACACCCATACAATGCGCACCACCCCGTGATGTTTTTCTCACGCCTACTAGTGAATGTAATGTAACACACACCCATACAATGCGCACCACCCCGTGATGCTTTTCTCACTCCTACTAGTGAATGTAATGTAACACACACCCATACAATGCGCACCACCCCGTGATGCTTTTCTCACTCCTACTAGTGAATGTAATGTAACCACACACCCATACAATGCGCACCACCCCGTGATGTTTTTCTCACTCCTACTAGTGAATCTAATGTAACACACACCCATACAATGCGCACCACCCCGTGATGTTTTTCTCACTCCTACTAGTGAATGTAATGTAACACACACCCATACAATGCGCTCCACCCCGTGATGTTTTTCTCACTCCTACTAGTGCATCTAATGTAACACACACCCATACAATGCGCACCACCCCGTGATGTTTTTCTCACTCCTACTAGTGAATGTAATGTAACACACACCCATTCAATGCGCACCACCCCGTGATGTTTTCTGACTCCTACTAGTGAATGTAATGTAACACACACCCATACAATGCGCACCACCCCGTGATGCTTTTTCCAACGGCTACTAGTGAATGTAATGTAACACACACCCATACAATGCGCACCTCCCCGTGATGTTTTTCTCACTCCTACTAGTGAATGTAATGTAACACACACCCATACAATGCGCACCACCCCGTGATGTTTTTCTCACTCCTACTAGTGAATGTAATGTAACACACACCCATACAATGCGCACCACCCCGTGATGTTTTTCTCACTCCTACTAGTGAATGTAATGTAACACACACCCATACAATGCGCACCACCCCGTGATGTTTTTCTCACTCCTACTAGTGAATGTAATGTAACACACACCCATACAATGCGCACCACCCCGTGATGTTTTTCTCACTCCTACTAGTGAATGTAATGTAACACACACCCATACAATGCGCACCACCCCGTGATGTTTTTCTCACTCCTACTAGTGAATGTAATGTAACACACACCCATACAATGCGCACCACCCCGTGATGTTTTTCTCACTCCTACTAGTGAATGTAATGTAACGCACACCCATACAATGCGCACCACCCCGTGATGTTTTTCTCACTCCTACTAGTGAATGTAATGTAACGCACACCCATACAATGCGCACACCCCGTGATGTTTTTCTCACTCCTACTAGTGAATGTAATGTAACCACACCCATACAATGCGCACCACCCCGTGATGTTTTTCTCACTCCTACTAGTGAATGTAATGTAACGCACACCCATACAATGCGCACCACCCCGTGATGTTTTCTCACTCCTACTAGTGAATGTAATGTAACGCACACCCATACAATGCGCACCACCCCGTGATGTTTTCTCACTCGTACTAGTGAATGTAATGTAACGCACACCCATACAATGCGCACCACCCCGTGATGTTTTTCTCACTCCTACTAGTGAATGTAATGTAACGCACACCCATACAATGCGCACCACCCCGTGATGTTTTTCTCACTCCTACTAGTGAATGTAATGTAACGCACACCCATACAATGCGCACCACCCCGTGATGTTTTTCTCACTCCTACTAGTGAATGTAATGTAACGCACACCCATACAATGCGCACCACCCCGTGATGTTTTTCTCACTCCTACTAGTGATGTAATGTAACGCACACCCATACAATGCTCACCACCCCGTGATGTTTTTCTCACTCCTACTAGTGAATCTAATGTAACGCACACCCATACAATGCGCACCACCCCGTGATGTTTTTCTCACTCCTACTAGTGAATATAATGTAACGCACACCCATACAATGCGCACCACCCCGTGATGTTTTTCTCACTCCTACTAGTGAATGTAATGTAACGCACACCCATACAATGCGCACCACCCCGTGATGTTTTTCTCGCTCCTACTAGTGAATGTAATGTAACACACACCCATACAATGCGCACCACCCCGTGATGTTTTTCTCGCTCCTACTAGTGAATGTAATGTAACACACACCCATACAATGCGCACCACCCCGTGATGTTTTTCTCACTCCTACTAGTGAATGTAATGTAACACACACCCATACAATGCGCACCACCCCGTGATGTTTTTCTCACTCCTACTAGTGAATGTAATGTAACACACACCCATACAATGCGCACCACCCCGTGATGTTTTTCTCACTCCTACTAGTGAATGTAATGTAACACACACCCATACAATGCGCACCACCCCGTGATGTTTTTCTCACTCCTACTAGTGAATGTAATGTAACACACACCCATACAATGCGCACCACCCCGTGATGTTTTTCTCACTCCTACTAGTGAATGTAATGTAACACACACCCATACAATGCGCACCACCCCATGATGTTTTTCTCACTCCTACTAGTGAATGTAATGTAACACACACCCATACAATGCGCACCACCCCGTGATGTTTTTCTCACTCCTACTAGTGAATGTAATGTAACACACACCCATACAATGCGCACCCATACAATGTAATGTAATGTAACACACACCCATACAATGCGCACCACCCCGTGATGTTTTTCTCACTCCTACTAGTGAATGTAATGTAACACACACCCATACAATGCGCACCACCCCGTGATGTTTTTCTCACTCCTACTAGTGAATGTAATGTAACACACACCCATACAATGCGCACCACCCCGTGATGTTTTCTCACTCCTACTAGTGAATGTAATGTAACACACACCCATACATGCGCACCACCCCGTGATGTTTTTCTCACGCCTACTAGTGAATGTAATGTAACACACACCCATACAATGCGCACCACCCCGTGATGCTTTTCTCACTCCTACTAGTGAATGTAATGTAACACACACCCATACAATGCGCACCACCCCGTGATGCTTTTCTCACTCCTACTAGTGAATGTAATGTAACACACACCCATACAATGCGCACCACCCCGTGATGCTTTTCTCACTCCTACTAGTGAATGTAATGTAACACACACCCATACAATGCGCACCACCCCGTGATGTTTTTCTCACTCCTACTAGTGAATGTAATGTAACACACACCCATACAATGCGCACCACCCCGTGATGTTTTTCTCACTCCTACTAGTGAATCTAATGTAACACACACCCATACAATGCGCACCACCCCGTGATGTTTTTCTCACTCCTACTAGTGAATGTAATGTAACACACACCCATACAATGCGCACCACCCCGTGATGTTTTTCTCACTCCTACTAGTGCATCTAATGTAACACACACCCATACAATGCGCACCACCCCGTGATGTTTTTCTCACTCCTACTAGTGAATGTAATGTAACACACACCCTTCAATGCGCACCACCCCGTGATGTTTTTCTCACTCCTACTAGTGAATGTAATGTAACACACACCCATACAATGCGCACCACCCCGTGATGCTTTTCTCACTGCTTCTAGTGAATGTAATGTAACACACACCCATACAATGCGCACCTCCCCGTGATGTTTTTCTCACTCCTACTAGTGAATGTAATGTAACACACACCCATACAATGCGCACCACCCCGTGATGTTTTTCTCACTCCTACTAGTGAATGTAATGTAACACACACCCATACAATGCGCACCACCCCGTGATGTTTTTCTCACTCCTACTAGTGAATGTAATGTAACACACACCCATACAATGAGCACCACCCCGTGATGTTTTTCTCACTCCTACTAGTGAATCTAATGTAACACACACCCATACAATGCGCACCACCCCGTGATGTTTTTCTCACTCCTACTAGTGAATCTAAAGTAACACACACCCATTCAATGCGCACCACCCCGTGATGTTTTTCTCACTCCTACTAGTGAATGTAATGTAACACACACCCATACAATGCGCACCACCCCGTGATGTTTTTCTCACTCCTACTAGTGAATGTAATGTAACACACACCCATACAATGCGCACCACCCCGTGATGTTTTTCTCACTCCTACTAGTGAACGTAATGTAACACACACCCATGCAATGCGCACCACCCCGTGATGTTTTTCTCACTCCTACTAGTGAATGTAATGTAACACACACCCATACAATGCGCACCACCCCGTGATGTTTTTCTCACTCCTACTAGTGAATGTAATGTAACACACACCCATACAATGCGCACCAACCCGTGATGTTTTTCTCACTCCTTCGAGTGAATGTAATGTAACACACACCCATACAATGCGCACCACCCCGTGATGTTTTTCTCACTCCTACTAGTGAATGTAATGTAACACACACCCATACAATGCGCACCACCCCGTGATGTTTTTCTCACTCCTAGTAGTGAATCTAAAGTAACACACACCCATTCAATGCGCACCACCCCGTGATGTTTTTCTCACTCCTACTAGTGAATGTAATGTAACACACACCCATACAATGCGCACCACCCCGTGATGTTTTTCTCACTCCTACTAGTGAATGTAATGTAACACACACCCATACAATGCGCACCACCCCGTGATGTTTTTCTCACTCCTACTAGTGAATGTAATGTAACACACACCCATATAATGCGCACCACCCCGTGATGTTTTTCTCACTCCTACTAGTGAATGTAATGTAACACACACCCATACAATGCGCACCACCCCGTGATGTTTTTCTCACTCCTACTAGTGAATGTAATGTAACACACACCCATACAATGCGCACCACCCCGTGATGTTTTTCTCACTCCTACTAGTGAATGTAATGTAACGCACACCCATACAATGCGCACCACCCCGTGATGTTTTTCTCACTCCTACTAGTGAATGTAATGTAACGCACACCCATACAATGCGCACCACCCCGTGATGTTTTTCTCACTCCTACTAGTGAATGTAATGTAACGCACACCCATACAATGCGCACCACCCCGTGATGTTTTTCTCACTCCTACTAGTGAATGTAATGTAACGCACACCCATACAATGCGCACCACCCCGTGATGTTTTTCTCACTCCTACTAGTGAATGTAATGTAACGCACACCCATACAATGCGCACCACCCAGTGATGTTTTTCTCACTCCTACTAGTGAATGTAATGTAACGCACACCCATACAATGCGCACCACCCCGTGATGTTTTTCTCACTCCTACTAGTGAATGTAATGTAACGCACACCCATACAATGCGCACCACCCCGTGATGTTTTTCTCACTCCTACTAGTGAATCTAATGTAACGCACACCCATACAATGCGCACCACCCCGTGATGTTTTTCTCACTCCTACTAGTGAATGTAATGTAACACACACCCATACAATGCGCACCACCCCGTGATGTTTTTCTCACTCCTACTAGTGAATCTAATGTAACGCACACCCATACAATGCGCACCACCCCGTGATGTTTTTCTCACTCCTACTAGTGAATGTAATGTAACACACACCCATACAATGCGCACCACCCCGTGATGTTTTTCTCACTCCTACTAGTGCATCTAATGTAACACACACCCATACAATGCGCACCACCCCGTGATGTTTTTCTCACTCCTACTAGTGAATGTAATGTAACACACACCCATTCAATGCGCACCACCCCGTGATGTTTTTCTCACTCCTACTAGTGAATGTAATGTAACACACACCCATACAATGCGCACCACCCCGTGATGCTTTTCTCACTGCTTCTAGTGAATGTAATGTAACACACACCCATACAATGCGCACCTCCCCGTGATGTTTTTCTCACTCCTACTAGTGAATGTAATGTAACACACACCCATACAATGAGCACCACCCCGTGATGTTTTTCTCACTCCTACTAGTGAATCTAATGTAACACACACCCATACAATGCGCACCACCCCGTGATGTTTTTCTCACTCCTACTAGTGAATCTAAAGTAACACACACCCATTCAATGCGCACCACCCCGTGATGTTTTTCTCACTCCTACTAGTGAATGTAATGTAACACACACCCATACAATGCGCACCACCCCGTGATGTTTTTCTCACTCCTACTAGTGAATGTAATGTAACACACACCCATACAATGCGCACCACCCCGTGATGTTTTTCTCACTCCTACTAGTGAACGTAATGTAACACACACCCATGCAATGCGCACCACCCCGTGATGTTTTTCTCACTCCTACTAGTGAATGTAATGTAACACACACCCATACAATGCGCACCACCCCGTGATGTTTTTCTCACTCCTACTAGTGAATGTAATGTAACACACACCCATACAATGCGCACCAACCCGTGATGTTTTTCTCACTCCTTCGAGTGAATGTAATGTAACACACACCCATACAATGCGCACCACCCCGTGATGTTTTTCTCACTCCTACTAGTGAATGTAATGTAACACACACCCATACAATGCGCACCACCCCGTGATGTTTTTCTCACTCCTAGTAGTGAATCTAAAGTAACACACACCCATTCAATGCGCACCACCCCGTGATGTTTTTCTCACTCCTACTAGTGAATGTAATGTAACACACACCCATACAATGCGCACCACCCCGTGATGTTTTTCTCACTCCTACTAGTGAATGTAATGTAACACACACCCATACAATGCGCACCACCCCGTGATGTTTTTCTCATTCCTACTAGTGAATGTAATGTAACACACACCCATACAATGCGCACCACCCCGTGATGTTTTTCTCACTCCTACTAGTGAATGTAATGTAACGCACACCCATACAATGCGCACCACCCCGTGATGTTTTTCTCACTCCTACTAGTGAATGTAATGTAACGCACACCCATACAATGCGCACCACCCCGTGATGTTTTTCTCACTCCTACTAGTGAATGTAATGTAACGCACACCCATACAATGCGCACCACCCCGTGATGTTTTTCTCACTCCTACTAGTGAATGTAATGTAACGCACACCCATACAATGCGCACCACCCCGTGATGTTTTTCTCACTCCTACTAGTGAATGTAATGTAACGCACACCCATACAATGCGCACCACCCCGTGATGTTTTTCTCACTCCTACTAGTGAATGTAATGTAACGCACACCCATACAATGCGCACCACCCCGTGATGTTTTTCTCACTCCTACTAGTGAATGTAATGTAACGCACACCCATACAATGCGCACCACCCCGTGATGTTTTTCTCACTCCTACTAGTGAATGTAATGTAACGCACACCCATACAATGCGCACCACCCCGTGATGTTTTTCTCACTCCTACTAGTGAATGTAATTTAACGCACACCCAGACAATGCGCACCACCCCGTGATGTTTTTCTCACTCCTACTAGTGAATCTAATGTAACGCACACCCATACAATGCGCACCACCCCGTGATGTTTTTCTCACTCCTACTAGTGAATGTAATGTAACGCACACCCATACAATGCGCACCACCCCGTGATGTTTTTCTCACTCCTACTAGTGAATGTAATGTAACGCACACCCATACAATGCGCACCACCCCATGATGTTTTTCTCACTCCTACTAGTGAATGTAATGTAACGCACACCCATACAATGCGCACCACCCCGTGATGTTTTTCTCACTCCTACTAGTGAATGTAATGTAACGCACACCCATACAATGCGCACCACCCCGTGATGTTTTTCTCACTCCTACTAGTGAATGTAATGTAACGCACACCCATACAATGCGCACCACCCCGTGATGTTTTTCTCACTCCTACTAGTGAATCTAATGTAACGCACACCCATACAATGCGCACCACCCCGTGATGTTTTTCTCACTCCTACTAGTGAATGTAATGTAACGCACACCCATACAATGCGCACCACCCCGTGATGTTTTTCTCACTCCTACTAGTGAATCTAATGTAACACACACCCATACAATGCGCACCACCCCGTGATGTTTTTCTCACTCCTACTAGTGAATGTAATGTAACACACACCCATACAATGCGCACCACCCCGTGATGTTTTTCTCACTCCTACTAGTGCATCTAATGTAACACACACCCATACAATGCGCACCACCCCGTGATGTTTTTCTCACTCCTACTAGTGAATGTAATGTAACACACAACCATTCAATGCGCACCACCCCGTGATGTTTTTCTCACTCCTACTAGTGAATGTAATGTAACACACACCCATACAATGCGCACCACCCCGTGATGCTTTTCTCACTGCTTCTAGTGAATGTAATGTAACACACACCCATACAATGCGCACCTCCCCGTGATGTTTTTCTCACTCCTACTAGTGAATGTAATGTAACACACACCCATACAATGCGCACCACCCCGTGATGTTTTTCTCACTCCTACTAGTGAATGTAATGTAACACACACCCATACGATGCGCACCACCCCGTGATGTTTTTCTCACTCCTACTAGTGAATGTAATGTAACACACACCCATACAATGAGCACCACCCCGTGATGTTTTTCTCACTCCTACTAGTGAATCTAATGTAACACACACCCATACAATGCGCACCACCCCGTGATGTTTTTCTCACTCCTACTAGTGAATCTAAAGTAACACACACCCATTCAATGCGCACCACCCCGTGATGTTTTTCTCACTCCTACTAGTGAATGTAATGTAACACACACCCATACAATGCGCACCACCCCGTGATGTTTTTCTCACTCCTACTAGTGAATGTAATGTAACACACACCCATACAATGCGCACCACCCCGTGATGTTTTTCTCACTCCTACTAGTGAACGTAATGTAACACACACCCATGCAATGCGCACCACCCCGTGATGTTTTTCTCACTCCTACTAGTGAATGTAATGTAACACACACCCATACAATGCGCACCACCCCGTGATGTTTTTCTCACTCCTACTAGTGAATGTAATGTAACACACACCCATACAATGCGCACCAACCCGTGATGTTTTTCTCACTCCTTCGAGTGAATGTAATGTAACACACACCCATACAATGCGCACCACCCCGTGATGTTTTTCTCACTCCTACTAGTGAATGTAATGTAACACACACCCATACAATGCGCACCACCCCGTGATGTTTTTCTCACTCCTAGTAGTGAATCTAAAGTAACACACACCCATTCAATGCGCACCACCCCGTGATGTTTTTCTCACTCCTACTAGTGAATGTAATGTAACACACACCCATACAATGCGCACCACCCCGTGATGTTTTTCTCACTCCTACTAGTGAATGTAATGTAACACACACCCATACAATGCGCACCACCCCGTGATGTTTTTCTCACTCCTACTAGTGAATGTAATGTAACACACACCCATACAATGCGCACCACCCCGTGATGTTTTTCTCACTCCTACTAGTGAATGTAATGTAACACACACCCATACAATGCGCACCACCCCGTGATGTTTTTCTCACTCCTACTAGTGAATGTAATGTAACACACACCCATACAATGCGCACCACCCCGTGATGTTTTTCTCACTCCTACTAGTGAATGTAATGTAACGCACACCCATACAATGCGCACCACCCCGTGATGTTTTTCTCACTCCTACTAGTGAATGTAATGTAACGCACACCCATACAATGCGCACCACCCCGTGATGTTTTTCTCACTCCTACTAGTGAATGTAATGTAACGCACACCCATACAATGCGCACCACCCCGTGATGTTTTTCTCACTCCTACTAGTGAATGTAATGTAACGCACACCCATACAATGCGCACCACCCCGTGATGTTTTTCTCACTCCTACTAGTGAATGTAATGTAACGCACACCCATACAATGCGCACCACCCCGTGATGTTTTTCTCACTCCTACTAGTGAATGTAATGTAACGCACACCCATACAATGCGCACCACCCCGTGATGTTTTTCTCACTCCTACTAGTGAATGTAATGTAACGCACACCCATACAATGCGCACCACCCCGTGATGTTTTTCTCACTCCTACTAGTGAATGTAATGTAACGCACACCCATACAATGCGCACCACCCCGTGATGTTTTTCTCACTCCTACTAGTGAATGTAATGTAACGCACACCCATACAATGCGCACCACCCCGTGATGTTTTTCTCACTCCTACTAGTGAATGTAATGTAACGCACACCCATACAATGCGCACCACCCCGTGATGTTTTTCTCACTCCTACTAGTGAATGTAATGTAACGCACACCCATACAATGCGCACCACCCCGTGATGTTTTTCTCACTCCTACTAGTGAATGTAATGTAACGCACACCCACACAATGCGCACCACCCCGTGATGTTTTTCTCACTCCTACTAGTGAATGTAATGTAACGCACACCCATACAATGCGCACCACCCCGTGATGTTTTTCTCACTCCTACTAGTGAATGTAATGTAACGCACACCCATACAATGCGCACCACCCCGTGATGTTTTTCTCACTCCTACTAGTGAATGTAATGTAACGCACACCCATACAATGCGCACCACCCCGTGATGTTTTTCTCACGCCTACTAGTGAATGTAATGTAACGCACACCCATACAATGCGCACCACCCCGTGATGCTTTTCTCACTCCTACTAGTGAATGTAATGTAACACACACCCATACAATGCGCACCACCCCGTGATGTTTTTCTCACTCCTACTAGTGAATGTAATGTAACACACACCCATACAATGCGCACCACCCCGTGATGCTTTTCTCACTGCTACTAGTGAATGTAATGTAACACACACCCATACAATGCGCACCCCCCGTGATGCTTTTCTCACTGCTACTAGTGAATGTAATGTAACACACACCCATACAATGCGCACCACCCCGTGATGCTTTTCTCACTCCTACTAGTGAATGTAATGTAACACACACCTATACAATGCGCACCACCCCGTGATGCTTTTCTCACTCCTACTATTGAATCTAATGTAACACACACCCATACAATGCGCACCACCCCGTGATGCTTTTCTCACTCCTACTAGTGAATGTAATGTAACACACACCCATACAATGCGCACCACCCCGTGATGTTTTTCTCACTCCTACTAGTGAATGTAATGTAACACACACCCATACAATGCGCACCACCCCGTGATGTTTTTCTCACTCCTACTAGTGAATGTAATGTAACACACACCCATACAATGCGCACCACCCCGTGATGTTTTTCTCACTCCTACTAGTGAATGTAATGTTACACACACCCATACAATGCGCACCACCCCGTGATGTTTTTCTCACTCCTACTAGTGAATGTAATGTAACACACACCCATACAATGCGCACCACCCCGTGATGCTTTTCTCACTCCTACTAGTGAATGTAATGTAACACACACCCATACAATGCGCACCACCCCGTGATGCTTTTCTCACTCCTACTAGTGAATGTAATGTAACACACACCCATACAATGCGCACCACCCCGTGATGCTTTTCTCACTCCTACTAGTGAATCTAATGTAACACACACCCATACAATGCGCACCACCCCGTGATGTTTTTCTCACTCCTACTAGTGAATGTAATGTAACACACACCCATACAATGCCCACCACCCCGTGATGTTTTTCTCACTCCTACTAGTGAATGTAATGTAACACACACCCATACAATGCGCACCACCCCGTGATGTTTTTCTCACTCCTACTAGTGAATGTAATGTAACACACACCCATACAATGCGCACCACCTCGTGATGTTTTTCTCACTCCTACTAGTGAATGTAATGTAACACACACCCATACAATGCCCACCACCCGGTGATGTTTTTCTCACTCCTACTAGTGAATGTAATGTAACACACACCCATACAATGAGCACCACCCCGTGATGTTTTTCTCACTCCTACTAGTGAATCTAAAGTAACACACACCCATACAATGCGCACCACCCCGTGATGTTTTTCTCACTCCTACTAGTGAATGTAATGTAACACACACCCATACAATGCGCACCACCCCGTGATGTTTTTCTCACTCCTACTAGTGAATGTAATGTAACACACACCCATACAATGCGCACCACCCCGTGATGCTTTTCTCACTCCTACTAGTGAATGTAATGTAACACACACCCATACAATGCGCACCACCCCGTGATGCTTTTCTCACTCCTACTAGTGAATGTAATGTAACACACACCCATAAAATGCGCACCACCCCGTGATGCTTTTCTCACTGCTACTAGTGAATGTAATGTAACACACACCCATACAATGCGCACCACCCCGTGATGCTTTTCTCACTCCTACTAGTGAATGTAATGTAACACACACCCTTACAATGCGCACCACCCCGTGATGTATTTCTCACTCCTACTAGTGAATGTAATGTAACACACACCCATACAATGCGCACCACCCCGTGATGTTTTTCTCACTCCCACTAGTGAATGTAATGTAACACACACCCATACAATGCGCACCACCCCGTGATGTTTTTCTCACTCCTACTAGTGAATGTAATGTAACACACACCCATACAATGCGCACCACCCCGTGATGTTTTTCTCACTCCTACTAGTGAATGTAATGTAACACACACCCATACAATGCGCACCACCCCGTGATGTTTTTCTCACTCCTACTAGTGAATGTAATGTAACACACACCCATACAATGCGCACCACCCCGTGATGTTTTTCTCACTCCTACTAGTGAATGTAATGTAACACACACCCATACAATGCGCACCACCCCGTGATGTTTTTCTCACTCCTACTAGTGAATGTAATGTAACACACACCCATACAATGCGCACCACCCCGTGATGTTTTTCTCACTCCTACTAGTGAATGTAATGTAACACACCCATACAATGCGCACCACCCCGTGATGTTTTTCTCACTCCTACTAGTGAATGTAATGTAACACACACCCATACAATGCGCACCACCCCGTGATGTTTTTCTCACTCCTACTAGTGAATGTAATGTAACACACACCCATACAATGCGCACCACCCCGTGATGCTTTTCTCATTGCTTCTAGTGAATGTAATGTAACACACACCCATACAATGCGCACCACCCCGTGATGTTTTTCTCACTCCTACTAGTGAATGTAATGTAACACACACCCATACAATGCGCACCACCCCGTGATGTTTTTCTCACTCCTACTAGTGAATGTAATGTAACACACACCCATACAATGCGCACCACCCCGTGATGTTTTTCTCACTCCTACTAGTGAATGTAATGTAACACACACCCATACAATGAGCACCACCCCGTGATGTTTTTCTCACTCCTACTAGTGAATCTAATGTAACACACACCCATACAATGCGCACCACCCGTGATGATTTTTTCACTCCTACTAGTGAATCTAAAGTAACACACACCCATTCAATGCGCACCACCCCGTGATGTTTTTCTCACTCCTACTAGTGAATGTAATGTAACACACACCCATACAATGCGCACCACCCCGTGATGTTTTTCTCACTCCTTCGAGTGAATGTAATGTAACACACACCCATACAATGCGCACCACCCCGTGATGTTTTTCTCACTCCTACTAGTGAATGTAATGTAACACACACCCATACAATGCGCACCACCCCGTGATGTTTTTCTCACTCCTACTAGTGAATCTAAAGTAACACACACCCATTCAATGCGCACCACCCCGTGATGTTTTTCTCACTCCTACTAGTGAATGTAATGTAACACACACCCATACAATGCGCACCACCCCGTGATGTTTTTCTCACTCCTACTAGTGAATGTA
Source organism: Cavia porcellus (assembly GCF_034190915.1). Taxonomy (NCBI): domain Eukaryota; kingdom Metazoa; phylum Chordata; class Mammalia; order Rodentia; family Caviidae; genus Cavia; species Cavia porcellus. Next base: position 98,528 of record NW_026947860.1, on the reverse strand, counting down.
ATGTAACACACACCCATACAATGCGCACCACCCCGTGATGTTTTTCTCACTCCTACTAGTGAATCAAAAGTAACACACACCCATACAATGCGCACCACCCCGTGATGTTTTTCTCACTCCTACTAGTGAATGTAATGTAACACACACCCATACAATGCCCACCACCCCGTGATGTTTTTCTCACTCCTACTAGTGAATGTAATGTAACACACACCCATACAATGCCCACCACCCCGTGATGTTTTTCTCACTCCTACTAGTGAATGTAATGTAACACACACCCATACAATGAGCACCACCCCGTGATGTTTTTCTCACTCCTACTAGTGAATCTAATGTAACACACACCCATACAATGCGCACCACCCCGTGATGTTTTTTTCACTCCTACTAGTGAATCTAAAGTAACACACACCCATTCAATGCGCACCACCCCGTGATGTTTTTCTCACTCCTACTCGTGAATGTAATGTAACACACACCCATACAATGCGCACCACCCCGTGATGTTTTTCTCACTCCTACTAGTGAATGTAATGTAACACACACCCATACAATGCGCACCACCCCGTGATGTTTTTCTCACTCCTACTAGTGAATGTAATGTAACACACACCCATACAATGCGCACCACCCCGTGATGCTTTTCTCACTCCTACTAGTGAATGTAATGTAACACACACCCATACAATGCGCACCACCCCGTGATGCTTTTCTCACTGCTACTAGTGAATGTAATGTAACACACACCCATACAATGCGCACCACCCCGTGATGCTTTTCTCACTCCTACTAGTGAATGTAATGTAACACACACCCTTACAATGCGCACCACCCCGTGATGTATTTCTCACTCCTACTAGTGAATGTAATGTAACACACACCCATACAATGCGCACCACCCCGTGATGTTTTTCTCACTCCCACTAGTGAATGTAATGTAACACACACCCATTCAATGCGCACCACCCCGTGATGTTTTTCTCACTCCTACTCGTGAATGTAATGTAACACACACCCATACAATGCGCACCACCCCGTGATGTTTTTCTCACTCCTACTAGTGAATGTAATGTAACACACACCCATACAATGCGCACCACCCCGTGATGTTTTTCTCACTCCTACTAGTGAATGTAATGTAACACACACCCATACAATGCGCACCACCCCGTGATGCTTTTCTCACTCCTACTAGTGAATGTAATGTAACACACACCCATACAATGCGCACCACCCCGTGATGCTTTTCTCACTGCTACTAGTGAATGTAATGTAACACACACCCATACAATGCGCACCACCCCGTGATGCTTTTCTCACTCCTACTAGTGAATGTAATGTAACACACACCCTTACAATGCGCACCACCCCGTGATGTATTTCTCACTCCTACTAGTGAATGTAATGTAACACACACCCATACAATGCGCACCACCCCGTGATGTTTTTCTCACTCCCACTAGTGAATGTAATGTAACACACACCCATACAATGCGCACCACCCCGTGATGTTTTTCTCACTCCTACTAGTGAATGTAATGTAACACACACCCATACAATGCGCACCACCCCGTGATGTTTTTCTCACTCCTACTAGTGAATGTAATGTAACACACACCCATACAATGCGCACCACCCCGTGATGTTTTTCTCACTCCTACTAGTGAATGTAATGTAACACACACCCATACAATGCGCACCACCCCGTGATGTTTTTCTCACTCCTACTAGTGAATGTAATGTAACACACACCCATACAATGCGCACCACCCCGTGATGTTTTTCTCACTCCTACTAGTGAATGTAATGTAACACACACCCATACAATGCGCACCACCCCGTGATGTTTTTCTCACTCCTACTAGTGAATGTAATGTAACACACCCATACAATGCGCACCACCCCGTGATGTTTTTCTCACTCCTACTAGTGAATGTAATGTAACACACACCCATACAATGCGCACCACCCCGTGATGTTTTTCTCACTCCTACTAGTGAATGTAATGTAACACACACCCATACAATGCGCACCACCCCGTGATGCTTTTCTCATTGCTTCTAGTGAATGTAATGTAACACACACCCATACAATGCGCACCACCCCGTGATGTTTTTCTCACTCCTACTAGTGAATGTAATGTAACACACACCCATACAATGCGCACCACCCCGTGATGTTTTTCTCACTCCTACTAGTGAATGTAATGTAACACACACCCATACAATGCGCACCACCCCGTGATGTTTTTCTCACTCCTACTAGTGAATGTAATGTAACACACACCCATACAATGAGCACCACCCCGTGATGTTTTTCTCACTCCTACTAGTGAATGTAATGTAACACACACCCATACAATGCGCACCACCCGTGATGTTTTTTTCACTCCTACTAGTGAATCTAAAGTAACACACACCCATTCAATGCGCACCACCCCGTGATGTTTTTCTCACTCCTACTAGTGAATGTAATGTAACACACACCCATACAATGCGCACCACCCCGTGATGTTTTTCTCAGTCCTTCGAGTGAATGTAATGTAACACACACCCATACAATGCGCACCACCCCGTGATGTTTTTCTCACTCCTACTAGTGAATGTAATGTAACACACACCCATACAATGCCCACCACCCCGTGATGTTTTTCTCACTCCTACTAGTGAATGTAATGTAACACACACCCATACAATGCCCACCACCCCGTGATGTTTTTCTCACTCCTACTAGTGAATGTAATGTAACACACACCCATACAATGAGCACCACCCCGTGATGTTTTTCTCACTCCTACTAGTGAATCTAATGTAACACACACCCATACAATGCGCACCACCCCGTGATGTTTTTTCACTCCTACTAGTGAATCTAAAGTAACACACACCCATTCAATGCGCACCACCCCGTGATGTTTTTCTCACTCCTACTCGTGAATGTAATGTAACACACACCCATACAATGCGCACCACCCCGTGATATTTTTCTCACTCCTACTAGTGAATGTAATGTAACACACACCCATACAATGCGCACCACCCCGTGATGTTTTTCTCACTCCTACTAGTGAATGTAATGTAACACACACCCATACAATGCGCACCACCCCGTGATGTTTTTCTCACTCCTACTAGTGAATGTAATGTAACACACACCCATACAATGCGCACCACCCCGTGATGTTTTTCTCACTCCTACTAGTGAATGTAATGTAACACACACCCATACAATGCGCACCACCCCGTGATGTTTTTCTCACTCCTTCGAGTGAATGTAATGTAACACACACCCATACAATGCGCACCACCCCGTGATGTTTTTCTCACTCCTACAAGTGAATGTAATGTAACACACACCCATACAATGCGCACCACCCCGTGATGTTTTTCTCACTCCTACTAGTGAATCTAAAGTAACACACACCCATTCAATGCGCACCACCCCGTGATGTTTTTCTCACTCCTACTAGTGAATGTAATGTAACACACACCCATACAATGCGCACCACCCCGTGATGTTTTTCTCACTCCTACTAGTGAATGTAATGTAACACACACCCATACAATGCGCACCACCCCGTGATGTTTTTCTCACTCCTACTAGTGAATGTAATGTAACACACACCCATACAATGCGCACCACCCCGTGATGTTTTTCTCACTCCTACTAGTGAATGTAATGTAACACACACCCATACAATGCGCACCACCCCGTGATGCTTTTCTCACTCCTACTAGTGAATGTAATGTAACACACACCCATACAATGCGCACCACCCCGTGATGCTTTTCTCACTGCTACTAGTGAATGTAATGTAACACACACCCATACAATGCGCACCACCCCGTGATGCTTTTCTCACTCCTACTAGTGAATGTAATGTAACACACACCCTTACAATGCGCACCACCCCGTGATGTATTTCTCACTCCTACTAGTGAATGTAATGTAACACACACCCATACAATGCGCACCACCCCGTGATGTTTTTCTCACTCCCACTAGTGAATGTAATGTAACACACACCCATACAATGCGCACCACCCCGTGATGTTTTTCTCACTCCTACTAGTGAATGTAATGTAACACACACCCATACAATGCGCACCACCCCGTGATGTTTTTCTCACTCCTACTAGTGAATGTAATGTAACACACACCCATACAATGCGCACCACCCCGTGATGTTTTTCTCACTCCTACTAGTGAATGTAATGTAACACACACCCATACAATGCGCACCACCCCGTGATGTTTTTCTCACTCCTACTAGTGAATGTAATGTAACACACACCCATACAATGCGCACCACCCCGTGATGTTTTTCTCACTCCTACTAGTGAATGTAATGTAACACACACCCATACAATGCGCACCACCCCGTGATGTTTTTCTCACTCCTACTAGTGAATGTAATGTAACACACCCATACAATGCGCACCACCCCGTGATGTTTTTCTCACTCCTACTAGTGAATGTAATGTAACACACACCCATACAATGCGCACCACCCCGTGATGTTTTTCTCACTCCTACTAGTGAATGTAATGTAACACACACCCATACAATGCGCACCACCCCGTGATGCTTTTCTCATTGCTTCTAGTGAATGTAATGTAACACACACCCATACAATGCGCACCACCCCGTGATGTTTTTCTCACTCCTACTAGTGAATGTAATGTAACACACACCCATACAATGCGCACCACCCCGTGATGTTTTTCTCACTCCTACTAGTGAATGTAATGTAACACACACCCATACAATGCGCACCACCCCGTGATGTTTTTCTCACTCCTACTAGTGAATGTAATGTAACACACACCCATACAATGAGCACCACCCCGTGATGTTTTTCTCACTCCTACTAGTGAATCTAATGTAACACACACCCATACAATGCGCACCACCCGTGATGTTTTTTTCACTCCTACTAGTGAATCTAAAGTAACACACACCCATTCAATGCGCACCACCCCGTGATGTTTTTCTCACTCCTACTAGTGAATGTAATGTAACACACACCCATACAATGCGCACCACCCCGTGATGTTTTTCTCACTCCTTCGAGTGAATGTAATGTAACACACACCCATACAATGCGCACCACCCCGTGATGTTTTTCTCACTCCTACTAGTGAATGTAATGTAACACACACCCATACAATGCGCACCACCCCGTGATGTTTTTCTCACTCCTACTAGTGAATCTAAAGTAACACACACCCATTCAATGCGCACCACCCCGTGATGTTTTTCTCACTCCTACTAGTGAATCTAAAGTAACACACACCCATACAATGCGCACCACCCCGTGATGTTTTTCTCACTCCTACTAGTGAATCAAAAGTAACACACACCCATACAATGCGCACCACCCCGTGATGTTTTTCTCACTCCTACTAGTGAATGTAATGTAACACACACCCATACAATGCCCACCACCCCGTGATGTTTTTCTCACTCCTACTAGTGAATGTAATGTAACACACACCCATACAATGCCCACCACCCCGTGATGTTTTTCTCACTCCTACTAGTGAATGTAATGTAACACACACCCATACAATGAGCACCACCCCGTGATGTTTTTCTCACTCCTACTAGTGAATCTAATGTAACACACACCCATACAATGCGCACCACCCCGTGATGTTTTTTCACTCCTACTAGTGAATCTAAAGTAACACACACCCATTCAATGCGCACCACCCCGTGATGTTTTTCTCACTCCTACTCGTGAATGTAATGTAACACACACCCATACAATGCGCACCACCCCGTGATATTTTTCTCACTCCTACTAGTGAATGTAATGTAACACACACCCATACAATGCGCACCACCCCGTGATGTTTTTCTCACTCCTACTAGTGAATGTAATGTAACGCACACCCATACAATGCGCACCACCCCGTGATGTTTTTCTCACTCCTACTAGTGAATGTAATGTAACACACACCCATACAATGCGCACCACCCCGTGATGTTTTTCTCACTCCTACTAGTGAATGTAATGTAACACACACCCATACAATGCGCACCACCCCGTGATGTTTTTCTCACTCCTTCGAGTGAATGTAATGTAACACACACCCATACAATGCGCACCACCCCGTGATGTTTTTCTCACTCCTACAAGTGAATGTAATGTAACACACACCCATACAATGCGCACCACCCCGTGATGTTTTTCTCACTCCTACTAGTGAATCTAAAGTAACACACACCCATTCAATGCGCACCACCCCGTGATGTTTTTCTCACTCCTACTAGTGAATGTAATGTAACACACACCCATACAATGCGCACCACCCCGTGATGTTTTTCTCACTCCTACTAGTGAATGTAATGTAACACACACCCATACAATGCGCACCACCCCGTGATGTTTTTCTCACTCCTACTAGTGAATGTAATGTAACACACACCCATACAATGCGCACCACCCCGTGATGTTTTTCTCACTCCTACTAGTGAATGTAATGTAACACACACCCATACAATGCGCACCACCCCGTGATGCTTTTCTCACTCCTACTAGTGAATGTAATGTAACACACACCCATACAATGCGCACCACCCCGTGATGCTTTTCTCACTGCTACTAGTGAATGTAATGTAACACACACCCATACAATGCGCACCACCCCGTGATGCTTTTCTCACTCCTACTAGTGAATGTAATGTAACACACACCCTTACAATGCGCACCACCCCGTGATGTATTTCTCACTCCTACTAGTGAATGTAATGTAACACACACCCATACAATGCGCACCACCCCGTGATGTTTTTCTCACTCCTACTAGTGAATGTAATGTAACACACACCCATACAATGCGCACCACCCCGTGATGTTTTTCTCACTCCTACTAGTGAATCTAATGTAACACACACCCATACAATGCGCACCACCCCGTGATGTTTTTCTCACTCCTACTAGTGAATGTAATGTAACACACACCCATACAATGCGCACCACCCCGTGATGTTTTTCTCACTCCTACTAGTGAATGTAATGTAACACACACCCATACATTGCGCACCACCCCGTGATGTTTTTCTCACTCCTACTAGTGAATGTAATGTAACACACACCCATACAATGCGAACCACCCCGTGATGTTTTTCTCACTCCTACTAGTGAATGTAATGTAACACACACCCATACAATGCGCACCACCCCGTGATGCTTTTCTCATTGCTTCTAGTGAATGAAATGTAACACACACCCATACAATGCGCACCACCCCGTGATGTTTTTCTCACTCCTACTAGTGAATGTAATGTAACACACACCCATACAATGCGCACCACCCCGTGATGTTTTTCTCACTCCTACTAGTGAATGTAATGTAACACACACCCATACAATGCGCACCACCCCGTGATGTTTTTCTCACTCCTACTAGTGAATGTAATGTAACACACACCCATACAATGAGCACCACCCCGTGATGTTTTTCTCACTCCTACTAGTGAATCTAATGTAACACACACCCATACAATGCGCACCACCCCGTGATGTTTTTCTCACTCCTACTAGTGAATCTAAAGTAACACACACCCATTCAATGCGCACCACCCCGTGATGTTTTTCTCACTCCTACTAGTGAATGTAATGTAACACACACCCATACAACGCGCACCACCCCGTGATGTTTTTCTCACTCCTACTAGTGAATGTAATGTAACACACACCCATACAACGCGCACCACCCCGTGATGTTTTTCTCACTCCTACTAGTGAATGTAATGTAACACACACCCATACAATGCGCACCACCCCGTGATGTTTTTCTCACTCCTACTAGTGAATGTAATGTAACACACACCCATACAATGCGCACCACCCCGTGATGTTTTTCTCACTCCTACTAGTGAATGTAATGTAACACACACCCATACAATGCGCACCACCCCGTGATGTTTTTCTCACTCCTTCGAGTGAATGTAATGTAACACACACCCCTACAATGCGCACCACCCCGTGATGTTTTTCTCACTCCTTCGAGTGAATGTAATGTTACACACACCCCTACAATGCGCACCACCCCGTGATGTTTTTCTCACTCCTACTAGTGAATCTAAAGTAACACACACCCATTCAATGCGCACCACCCCGTGATGTTTTTCTCACTCCTACTAGTGAATGTAATGTAACACACACCCATACAATGCGCACCACCCCTTGATGTTTTTCTCACTCCTACTAGTGAATGTAATGTAACACACACCCATACAATGCGCACCACCCCGTGATGTTTTTCTCACTCCTACTAGTGAATGTAATGTAACACACACCCATACAATGCGCACCACCCCGTGATGTTTTTCTCACTCCTACTAGTGAATGTAATGTAACACACACCCATACAATGCGCATCACCCCGTGATGCTTTTCTCACTCCTACTAGTGAATGTAATGTAACACACACCCATACAATGCGCACCACCCCGTGATGCTTTTCTCACTGCTACTAGTGAATGTAATGTAACACACACCCATACAATGCGCACCACCCCGTGATGCTTTTCTCACTCCTACTAGGGAATGTAATGTAACACACACCCTTACAATGCGCACCACCCCGTGATGTTTTTCTCACTCCTACTAGTGAATGTAATGTAACACACACCCATACAATGCGCACCACCCCGTGATGTTTTTCTCACTCCTACTAGTGAATGTAATGTAACACACACCCATACAATGCGCACCACCCCGTGATGTTTTTCTCACTCCTACTAGTGAATGTAATGTAACACACACCCATACAATGCGCACCACCCCGTGATGTTTTTCTCACTCCTACTAGTGAATGTAATGTAACACACACCCATACAATGCGCACCACCCCGTGATGTTTTTCTCACTCCTACTAGTGAATGTAATGTAACACACACCCATACAATGCGCACCACCCCGTGATGTTTTTCTCACTCCTACTAGTGAATGTAATGTAACACACACCCATACAATGCGCACCACCCCGTGATGTTTTTCTCACTCCTACTAGTGAATGTAATGTAACACACACCCATACAATGCGCACCACCCCGTGATGTTTTTCTCACTCCTACTAGTGAATGTAATGTAACACACACCCATACAATGCGCACCACCCCGTGGTGCTTTTCTCACTCCTACTAGTGATTGTAATGTAACACACACCCATACAAAGCGCACCACCCCCTGATGCTTTTCTCACTGCAACTAGTGAATGTAATGTAACACACACCCATACAATGCGCACCACCCCGTGATGCTTTAATCACTGCTACTAGTGAATGTAATGTAACACACACCCATACAATGCGCACCACCCCGTGATGCTTTTCTCACTCCTACTAGTGAATGTAATGTAACACACACCCTTACAATGCGCACCACCCCGTGATGCTTTTCTCACTCCTACTAGTGAATGTAATGTAACACACACCCATACAATGCGCACCACCCCGTGATGTTTTTCTCACTCCTACTAGTGAATGTAATGTAACACACACCCATACAATGCGCACCACCCCGTGATGTTTTTCTCACTCCTACTAGTGAATGTAATGTAACACACACCCATACAATGCGCACCACCCCGTGATGTTTTTCTCACTCCTACTAGTGAATGTAATGTAACACACACCCATACAATGCGCACCACCCCGTGATGTTTTTCTCACTCCTACTAGTGAATGTAATGTAACACACACCCATACAATGCGCACCACCCCGTGATGTTTTTCTCACTCCTACTAGTGAATGTAATGTAACACACACCCATACAATGCGCACCACCCCGTGATGTTTTTCTCACTCCTACTAGTGAATGTAATGTAACACACACCCATACAATGCGCACCACCCCGTGATGTTTTTCTCACTCCTACTAGTGAATGTAATGTAACACACACCCATACAATGCGCACCACCCCGTCATGTTTTTCTCACTCCTACTAGTGAATGTAATGTAACACACACCCATACAATGCGCACCACCCCGTGATGTTTTTCTCACTCCTACTAGTGAATGTAATGTAACACACACCCATACAATGCGCACCACCCCGTGGTGCTTTTCTCACTCCTACTAGTGATTGTAATGTAACACACACCCATACAATGCGCACCACCCCCTGATGCTTTTCTCACTGCAACTAGTGAATGTAATGTAACACACACCCATACAATGCGCACCACCCCGTGATGTTTTTCTCACTCCTACTAGTGAATCGAAATAACACATACCCATACAATGCGCACCACCCCGTGATGTTTTTCTCACTCCTACTAGTGAATGTAATGTAACACACACCCATACAATGCGCACCACCCCGTGATGTTTTTCTCACTCCTACTAGTGAATGTAATGTAACACACACCCATACAATGCGCACCACCCCGTGATGTTTTTCTCACTCCTACTAGTGAATGTAATGTAACACACACCCATACAATGCGCACCACCCCGTGATGTTTTTCTCACTCCTACTAGTGAATGTAATGTAACACACACCCATACAATGCGCACCACCCCGTGATGTTTTTCTCACTCCTACTAGTGAATCTAATGTAACACACACCCATACAATGCGCACCACCCCGTGATGTTTTTTTCACTCCTACTAGTGAATCTAAAGTACCACACACCCATTCAATGCGCACCACCCCGTGATGTTTTTCTCACTCCTACTAGTGAATGTAATGTAACACACACCCATACAATGCGCACCACCCCGTGATATTTTTCTCACTCCTACTAGTGAATGTAATGTAACACACACCCATACAATGCGCACCACCCCGTGATGTTTTTCTCACTCCTACTAGTGAATGTAATGTAACACACACCCATACAATGCGCACCACCCCGTGATGTTTTTCTCACTCCTACTAGTGAATGTAATGTAACACACACCCATACAATGCGCACCACCCCGTGATGTTTTACTCACTCCTACTAGTGAATGTAATGTAACACACACCCATACAATGCGCACCACCCCGTGATGTTTTTCTCACTCCTTCGAGTGAATGTAATGTAACACACACCCATACGATGCGCACCACCCCGTGATGTTTTTCTCACTCCTACGAGTGAATGTAATGTAACACACACCCATACGATGCGCACCACCCCGTGATGTTTTTCTCACTCCTACTAGTGAATCTAAAGTAACACACACCCATTCAATGCGCACCACCCCGTGATGTTTTTCTCACTCCTACTAGTGAATGTAATGTAACACACACCCATACAATGCGCACCACCCCGTGATGTTTTTCTCACTCCTACTAGTGAATGTAATGTAACACACACCCATACAATGCGCACCACCCCGTGATGTTTTTCTCACTCCTACTAGTGAATGTAATGTAACACACACCCATACAATGCGCACCACCCCGTGATGTTTTTCTCACTCCTACTAGTGAATGTAATGTAACACACACCCATACAATGCGCACCACCCCGTGATGCTTTTCTCACTCCTACTAGTGAATGTAATGTAACACACACGCATACAATGCGCACCACCCCGTGATGCTTTTCTCACTCCTACTAGTGAATGTAATGTAACACACACCCATACAATGCGCACCACCCCGTGATGCTTTTCTCACTCCTACTAGTGAATCTAATGTAACACACACCCATACAATGCGCACCACCCCGTGATGCTTTTCTCACTCCTACTAGTGAATGTAATGTAACACACACCCATACAATGTGCACCACCCCGTGATGTTTTTCTCACTCCTACTAGTGAATGTAATGTAACACACACCCATACAATGCGCACCAGCCCGTGATGTTTTTCTCACTCCTACTAGTGAATGTAATGTAACACACACCCATACAATGCGCACCACCCCGTGATGTTTTTCTCACTCCTACTAGTGAATGTAATGTAACACACACCCATACAATGCGCACCACCCCGTGATGCTTTTCTCACTCCTACTAGTGAATGTAATGTAACACACACCCATACAATGCGCACCACCCCGTGATGCTTTTCTCACTGCTACTAGTGAATGTAATGTAACACACACCGATACAATGCGCACCACCCCGTGATGATTTTCTCACTCCTACAAGTGAATCTAATGTAACACACACCCATACAATGCGCACCACCCCGTGATGCATTTCTCACTTTTACTAGTGAATGTAATGTAACACACACCCATACAATGCGCACCACCCCGTGATGCTTTTCTCACTCCTACTAGTGAATGTAATGTAACACACACGCATACAATGCGCACAACCCCGTGATGTTTTTCTCACTCCTACTAGTGAATGTAATGTAACACACACCCATACAATGCGCACCACCCCGTGATGTTTTTCTCACTCCTACTAGTGAATGTAATGTAACACACACCCATACAATGCGCACCACCCGGTGATGTTTTTCTCACTCCTACTAGTGAATGTAATGTAACACACACCCATACAATGCGCACCACCCCGTGATGTTTTTCTCACTCCTACTAATGAATGTAATGTAACACACACCCATACAATGCGCACCACCCCGTGATGTTTTTCTCACTCCTACTAGTGAATGTAATGTAACACACACCCATACAATGCGCACCACCCCGTGATGTTTTTCTCACTCCTACTAGTGAATCTAAAGTAACACACACCCATTCAATGCGCACCACCCGTTGATGTTTTTCTCACTCCTACTAGTGAATGTAATGTAACACACACCCATACAATGCGCACCACCCCGTGATGTTTTTCTCACTCCTACTAGTGAATGTAATGTAACACACACCCATACAATGCGCACCACCCCGTGATGTTTTTCTCACTCCTACTAGTGAATGTAATGTAACACACACCCATACAATGCCCACCACCCCGTGATGTTTTTCTCACTCCTACTAGTGAATGTAATGTAACACACACCCATACAATGCGCACCACCCCGTGATGTTTTTCTCACTCCTACTAGTGAATCTAATGTAACACACACCCATACAATGCGCACCACCCCGTGATGTTTTTCTCCCTCCTACTAGTGAATCTAAAGTAACACACACCCATTCAATGCGCACCACCCCGTGATGTTTTTCTCACTCCTACTAGTGAATGTAATGTAACACACACCCATACAATGCGCACCACCCCGTGATGTTTTTCTCACTCCTACTAGTGAATGTAATGTAACACACACCCATACAATGCGCACCACCCCGTGATGTTTTTCTCACTCCTACTAGTGAATGTAATGTAACACACACCCATACAATGCGCACCACCCCGTGATGTTTTTCTCACTCCTACTAGTGAATGTAATGTAACACACACCCATACAATGCGCACCACCCCGTGATGCTTTTCTCACTCCTACTAGTGAATGTAATGTAACACACACCCATACAATGCGCACCACCCCGTGATGCTTTTCTCACTCCTACTAGTGAATGTAATGTAACACACACCCATACAATGCGCACCACCCCGTGATGCTTTTCTCACTCCTACTAGTGAATCTAATGTAACACAGACCCATACAATGCGCACCACCCCGTGATGCTTTTCTCACTCCTACTAGTGAATGTAATGTAACACACACCCATACAATGCCCACCACCCCGTGATGTTTTTCTCACTCCTACTAGTGAATGTAATGTAACACACACCCATACAATGCGCACCACCCCGTGATGTTTTTCTCACTCCTACTAGTGAATCTAATGTAACACACACCCATACAATGCGCACCACCCCGTGATGTTTTTCTCACTCCTACTAGTGAATCTAATGTAACACACACCCATACAATGCGCACCACCCCGTGATGTTTTTCTCACTCCTACTAGTGAATCTAATGTAACACACACCCATACAATGCGCACCACCCCGTGATGTTTTTCTCACTCCTACTAGTGAATCTAAAGTAACACACACCCATTCAATGCGCACCACCCCGTGATGTTTTTCTCACTCCTACTAGTGAATGTAATGTAACACACACCCATACAATGCGCACCACCCCGTGATGTTTTTCTCACTCCTACTAGTGAATGTAATGTAACACACACCCATACAATGCGCACCACCCCGTGATGTTTTTCTCACTCCTACTAGTGAATGTAATGTAACACACACCCATACAATGCGCACCACCCCGTGATGTTTTTCTCACTCCTACTAGTGAATGTAATGTAACACACACCCATACAATGCGCACCACCCCGTGATGTTTTTCTCACTCCTACTAGTGAATGTAATGTAACACACACCCATACAATGCGCACCACCCCGTGATGTTTTTCTCACTCCTACTAGTGAATGTAATGTAACACACACCCATAAAATGCGCACCACCCCGTGATGTTTTTCTCACTCCTTCGAGTGAATGTAATGTAACACACACCCATACAATGCGCACCACCCCGTGATGTTTTTCTCACTCCTACTAGTGAATCTAAAGTAACACACACCCATTCAATGCGCACCACCCCGTGATGTTTTTCTCACTCCTACTAGTGAATGTAATGTAACACACACCCATACAATGCGCACCACCCCGTGATGTTTTTCTCACTCCTACTAGTGAATGTAATGTAACACACACCCATACAATGCGCACCACCCCGTGATGTTTTTCTCACTCCTACTAGTGAATGTAATGTAACACACACCCATACAATGCGCACCACCCCGTGATGTTTTTCTCACTCCTACTAGTGAATGTAATGTAACACACACCCATACAATGCGCACCACCCCGTGATGCTTTTCTCACTCCTACTAGTGAATGTAATGTAACACACACCCATACAATGCGCACCACCCCGTGATGCTTTTCTCACTGCTACTAGTGAATGTAATGTAACACACACCCATACAATGCGCACCACCCCGTGATGTTTTTCTCACTCCTACTAGTGAATGTAATGTAACACACACCCATAAAATGCGCACCGCCCCGTGATGTTTTTCTCACTCCTACTAGTGAATGTAATGTAACACACACCCATACAATGCGCACCGCCCCGTGATGTTTTTCTCACTCCTACTAGTGAATGTAATGTAACACACACCCATACAATGCGCACCACCCCGTGATGTTTTTCTCACTCCTTCTAGTGAATCTAAAGTAACACTCACCCGTTCAATGCGCACCACCCCGTGATGTTTTTCTCACTCCTACTAGTGAATGTAATGTAACACACACCCATACAATGCGCACCACCCCGTGATGTTTTTCTCACTCCTACTAGTGAATGTAATGTAACACACACCCATACAATGCGCACCACCCCGTGATGTTTTTCTCACTCCTACTAGTGAATGTAATGTAACACACACCCATACAATGCGCACCACCCCGTGATGTTTTTCTCACTCCTACTAGTGAATGTAATGTAACACACACCCATACAATGCGCACCACCCCGTGATGCTTTTCTCACTCCTACTAGTGAATGTAATGTAACACACACCCATACAATGCGCACCACCCCGTGATGCTTTTCTCACTGCTACTAGTGAATGTAATGTAACACACACCGATACAATGCGCACCACCCCGTGATGCTTTTCTCACTCCTACAAGTGAATCTAATGTAACACACACCCATACAATGCGCACCACCCCGTGATGCATTTCTCACTTTTACTAGTGAATGTAATGTAACACACACCCATACAATGCGCACCACCCCGTGATGCTTTTCTCACTCCTACTAGTGAATGTAATGTAACACACACGCATACAATGCGCACAACCCCGTGATGTTTTTCTCACTCCTACTAGTGAATGTAATGTAACACACACCCATACAATGCGCACCACCCCGTGATGTTTTTCTCACTCCTACTAGTGAATGTAATGTAACACACACCCATACAATGCGCACCACCCCGTGATGTTTTTCTCACTCCTACTAGTGAATGTAATGTAACACACACCCATACAATGCCCACCACCCCGTGATGTTTTTCTCACTCCTACTAGTGAATGTAATGTAACACACACCCATACAATGCGCACCACCCCGTGATGTTTTTCTCACTCCTACTAGTGAATCTAATGTAACACACACCCATACAATGCGCACCACCCCGTGATGTTTTTCTCACTCCTACTAGTGAATCTAATGTAACACACACCCATACAATGCGCACCACCCCGTGATGTTTTTCTCCCTCCTACTAGTGAATCTAAAGTAACACACACCCATTCAATGCGCACCACCCCGTGATGTTTTTCTCACTCCTACTAGTGAATGTAATGTAACACACACCCATACAATGCGCACCACCCCGTGATGTTTTTCTCACTCCTACTAGTGAATGTAATGTAACACACACCCATACAATGCGCACCACCCCGTGATGTTTTTCTCACTCCTACTAGTGAATGTAATGTAACACACACCCATACAATGCGCACCACCCCGTGATGCTTTTCTCACTCCTACTAGTGAATGTAATGTAACACACATGCATACAATGCGCACCACCCCGTGATGCTTTTCTCACTCCTACTAGTGAATGTAATGTAACACACACCCATACAATGCGCACCACCCCGTGATGCATTTCTCACTCCTACTAGTGAATCTAATGTAACACACACCCATACAATGCGCACCACCCCGTGATGTTTTTCTCACTCCTACTAGTGAATGTAATGTAACACACACCCATACAATGTGCACCACCCCGTGATGTTTTTCTCACTCCTACTAGTGAATGTAATGTAACACACACCCATACAATGCGCACCACCCCGTGATGTTTTTCTCACTCCTACTAGTGAATGTAATGTAACACACACCCATACAATGCGCACCACCCCGTGATGTTTTTCTCACTCCTACTAGTGAATGTAATGTAACACACACCCATACAATGCGCACCACCCCGTGATGTTTTTCTCACTCCTATTAGTGAATGTAATGTAACACACACCCATACAATGCGCACCACCCCGTGATGTTTTTCTCACTCCTACTAGTGAATGTAATGTAACACACACCCATACAATGCGCACCACCCCGTGATGCTTTTCTCACTCCTACTAGTGAATGTAATGTAACACACACCCATACAATGCGCACCACCCCGTGATGCTTTTCTCACTGCTACTAGTGAATGTAATGTAACACACACCGATACAATGCGCACCACCCCGTGATGCTTTTCTCACTCCTACAAGTGAATCTAATGTAACACACACCCATACAATGCGCACCACCCCGTGATGCATTTCTCACTCCTACTAGTGAATGTAATGTAACACACACCCATACAATGCGCACCACCCCGTGATGCTTTTCTCACTCCTACTAGTGAATGTAATGTAACACACACCCATACAATGCGCACAACCCCGTGATGTTTTTCTCACTCCTACTAGTGAATGTAATGTAACACACACCCATACAATGCGCACCACCCCGTGATGTTTTTCTCACTCCTACTAGTGAATGTAATGTAACACACACCCATACAATGCGCACCACCCCGTGATGTTTTTCTCACTCCTACTAGTGAATGTAATGTAACACACACCCATACAATGCCCACCACCCCGTGATGTTTTTCTCACTCCTACTAGTGAATGTAATGTAACACACACCCATACAATGCGCACCACCCCGTGATGTTTTTCTCACTCCTACTAGTGAATCTAATGTAACACACACCCATACAATGCGCACCACCCCGTGATGTTTTTCTCACTCCTACTAGTGAATCTAATGTAACACACACCCATACAATGCGCACCACCCCGTGATGTTTTTCTCCCTCCTACTAGTGAATCTAAAGTAACACACACCCATTCAATGCGCACCACCCCGTGATGTTTTTCTCACTCCTACTAGTGAATGTAATGTAACACACACCCATACAATGCGCACCACCCCGTGATGTTTTTCTCACTCCTACTAGTGAATGTAATGTAACACACACCCATACAATGCGCACCACCCCGTGATGTTTTTCTCACTCCTACTAGTGAATGTAATGTAACACACACCCATACAATGCGCACCACCCCGTGATGCTTTTCTCACTCCTACTAGTGAATGTAATGTAACACACACCCATACAATGCGCACCACCCCGTGATGCTTTTCTCACTCCTACTAGTGAATGTAATGTAACACACACCCATACAATGCGCACCACCCCGTGATGCTTTTCTCACTCCTACTAGTGAATCTAATGTAACACACACCCATACAATGCGCACCACCCCGTGATGTTTTTCTCACTCCTACTAGTGAATGTAATGTAACACACACCCATACAATGCGCACCACCCCGTGATGTTTTTCTCACTCCTACTAGTGAATGTAATGTAACACACACCCATACAATGCGCACCACCCCGTGATGTTTTTCTCACTCCTACTAGTGAATGTAATGTAACACACACCCATACAATGCCCACCACCCCGTGATGTTTTTCTCACTCCTACTAGTGAATGTAATGTAACACACACCCATACAATGTGCACCACCCCGTGATGTTTTTCTCACTCCTACTAGTGAATCTAATGTAACACACACCCATACAATGCGCACCACCCCGTGATGTTTTTCTAACTCCTACTAGTGAATGTAATGTAACACACACCCATACAATGCGCACCACCCCGTGATGTTTTTCTCACTCCTACTAGTGAATCTAAAGTAACACGCACCCATTCAATGCGCACCACCCCGTGATGTTTTTCTCACTCCTACTAGTGAATGTAATGTAACACACACCCATACAATGCGCACCACCCCGTGATGTTTTTCTCACTCCTACTAGTGAATGTAATGTAACACACACCCATACAATGCGCACCACCCCGTGATGTTTTTCTCACTCCTACTAGTGAATGTAATGTAACACACACCCATACAATGCGCACCACCCCGTGATGTTTTTCTCACTCCTACTAGTGAATGTAATGTAACACACACCCATACAATGCGCACCACCCCGTGATGTTTTTCTCACTCCTACTAGTGAATCTAATGTAACACACACCCATTCAATGCGCACCACCCCGTGATGTTTTTCTCACTCCTACTAGTGAATGTAATGTAACACACACCCATACAATGCGCACCACCCCGTGATGTTTTTCTCACTCCTACTAGTGAATGTAATGTAACACACACCCATACAATGCGCACCACCCCGTGATGTTTTTCTCACTCCTACTAGTGAATGTAATGTAACACACACCCATACAATGCGCACCACCCCGTGATGTTTTTCTCACTCCTACTAGTGAATGTAATGTAACACACACCCATACAATGCGCACCACCCCGTGATGTTTTTCTCACTCCTTCGAGTGAATGTAATGTAACACACACCCATACAATGCGCACCACCCCGTGATGTTTTTCTAACTCCTACTAGTGAATGTAATGTAACACACACCCATACAATGCGCACCACCCCGTGATGCTTTTCTCACTCCTACTAGTGAATGTAATGTAACACACACCCATACAATGCGCACCACCCCGTGATGTTTTTCTCACTCCTACTAGTGAATCTAAAGTAACACACACCCATTCAATGCGCACCACCCCGTGATGTTTTTCTCACTCCTACTAGTGAATGTAATGTAACACACACCCATACAATGCGCACCACCCCGTGATGTTTTTCTCACTCCTACTAGTGAATGTAATGTACCACACACCCATACAATGCGCACCACCCCGTGATGTTTTTCTCACTCCTACTAGTGAATGTAATGTAACACACACCCATACAATGCGCACCACCCCGTGATGTTTTTCTCACTCCTACTAGTGAATGTAATGTAACACACACCCATACAATGCGCACCACCCCGTGATGCTTTTCTCACTGCTACTAGTGAATGTAATGTAACACACACCCATACAATGCGCACCGCCCCGTGATGTTTTTCTCACTCCTACTAGTGAATGTAATGTAACACACACCGATACAATGCGCACCGCCCCGTGATGTTTTTCTCACTCCTACTAGTGAATGTAATGTAACACACACCCATACAATGCGCACCGCCCCGTGATGTTTTTCTCACTCCTACTAGTGAATGTAATGTAACACACACCCATACAATGCGCACCGCCCCGTGATGTTTTTCTCACTCCTACTAGTGAATGTAATGTAACACACACCCATACAATGCGCACCACCCCGTGATGTTTTTCTCACTCCTACTAGTGAATCTAAAGCAACACTCACCCATTCAATGCGCACCACCCCGTGATGTTTTTCTCACTCCTACTAGTGAATGTAATGTAACACACACCCATACAATGCGCACCACCCCGTGATGTTTTTCTCACTCCTACTAGTTAATGTAATGTAACACACACCCATACAATGCGCACCACCCCGTGATGTTTTTCTCACTCCTACTAGTGAATGTAATGTAACACACACCCATACAATGCGCACCACCCCGTGATGTTTTTCTCACTCCTACTAGTGAATGTAATGTAACACACACCCATACAATGCGCACCACCCAGTGATGCTTTTCTCACTCCTACTAGTGAATGTAATGTAACACACACCCATACAATGCGCACCACCCCGTGATGCTTTTCTCACTGCTACTAGTGAATGTAATGTAACACACACCGATACAATGCGCACCACCCCGTGATGCTTTTCTCACTCCTACAAGTGAATCTAATGTAACACACACCCATACAATGCGCACCACCCCGTGATGCATTTCTCACTCCTACTAGTGAATGTAATGTAACACACACCCATACAATGCGCACCACCCCGTGATGCTTTTCTCACTCCTACTAGTGAATGTAATGTAACACACACCCATACAATGCCCACCACCCCGTGATGTTTTTCTCACTCCTACTAGTGAATCTAAAGTAACACACACCCATTCAATGCGCACCACCCCGTGATGTTTTTCTCACTCCTACTAGTGAATGTAATGTAACACACACCCATACAATGCGCACCACCCAGTGATGCTTTTCTCACTCCTACTAGTGAATGTAACGTAACACACACCCATACAATGCGCACCACCCCGTGATGCTTTTCTCACTCCTACTAGTGAATGTAATGTAACACACACCCATACAATGCGCACCACCCCGTGATGCTTTTCTCACTCCTACTAGTGAATGTAATGTGACACACACCCATACAATGCGCACCACCCCGTGATGCTTTTCTCACTGCTACTAGTGAATGTAATGTAACACACACCGATACAATGCGCACCACCCCGTGATGCTTTTCTCACTCCTACAAGTGAATCTAATGTAACACACACCCATACAATGCGCACCACCCCGTGATGTATTTCTCACTCCTACTAGTGAATGTAATGTAACACACACCCATACAATGCGCACAACCCCATGATGTTTTTCTCACTCCTACTAGTGAATGTAATGTAACACACACCCATACAATGCCCATACCCCGTGATGTTTTTCTCACTCCTACTAGTGAATGTAATGTAACACACACCCATACAATGCCCACCACCCCGTGATGTTTTTCTCACTCCTACTAGTGAATGTAATGTAACACACACCCATACAATGCGCACCACCCCGTGATGTTTTTCTCACTCCTACTAGTGAATCTAATGTAACACACACCCATAGAATGCGCACCACCCCGTGATGTTTTTCTCACTCCTACTAGTGAATCTAATGTAACACACACCCATACAATGCGCACCACCCCGTGATGTTTTTCTCCCTCCTACTAGTGAATCTAAAGTAGCACACACCCATTCAATGCGCACCACCCCGTGATGTTTTTCTCACTCCTACTAGTGAATGTAATGTAACACACACCCATACAATGCGCACCACCCCGTGATGTTTTTCTCCCTCCTACTAGTGAATCTAAAGTAGCACACACCCATTCAATGCGCACCACCCCGTGATGTTTTTCTCACTCCTACTAGTGAATGTAATGTAACACACACCCATACAATGCCCACCACCCCGTGATGTTTTTCTCACTCCTACTAGTGAATGTAATGTAACACACACCCATACAATGCGCACCACCACGTGATGTTTTTCTCACTCCTACTAGTGAATCTAATGTAACACACACCCATACAATGCGCACCACCCCGTGATGTTTTTCTCACTCCTACTAGTGAATCTAATGTAACACACACCCATACAATGCGCACCACCCCGTGATGTTTTTCTCCCTCCTACTAGTGAATCTAAAGTAGCACACACCCATTCAATGCGCACCACCCCGTGATGTTTTTCTCACTCCTACTAGTGAATGTAATGTAACACACACCCATACAATGCGCACCACCCCGTGATGTTTTTCTCACTCCTACTAGTGAATGTAATGTAACACACACCCATACAATGCGCACCACCCCGTGATGCATTTCTCACTCCTACTAGTGAATGTAATGTAACACACACCCATACAATGCGCACCACCCCGTGATGCTTTTCTCACTCCTACTAGTGAATGTAATGTAACACACACCCATACAATGCGCACAACCCCATGATGTTTTTCTCACTCCTACTAGTGAATGTAATGTAACACACACCCATACAATGCGCACCACCCCGTGATGTTTTTCTCACTCCTACTAGTGAATGTAATGTAACACACACCCATACAATGCGCACCACCCCGTGATGTTTTTCTCACTCCTACTAGTGAATGTAATGTAACACACACCCATACAATGCCCACCACCCCGTGATGTTTTTCTCACTCCTACTAGTGAATGTAATGTAACACACACCCATACAATGCGCACCACCCCGTGATGTTTTTCTCACTCCTACTAGTGAATGTAATGTAACACACACCCATACAATGCGCACCACCCCGTGGTGCTTTTCTCACTCCTACTAGTGATTGTAACGTAACACACACCCATACAATGCGCACCACCCCCTGATGCTTTTCTCACTGCAACTAGTGAATGTAATGTAACACACACCCATACAATGCGCACCACCCCGTGATGTTTTTCTCACTCCTACTAGTGAATCTAAAGTAACACACACCCATACAATGCGCACCACCCCGTGATGTTTTTCTCACTCCTACTAGTGAATGTAATGTAACACACACCCATACAATGCGCACCACCCCGTGATGTTTTTCTCACTCCTACTAGTGAACGTAATGTAACACACACCCATACAATGCGCACCACCCCGTGATGTTTTTCTCACTCCTACTAGTGAATGTAATGTAACACACACCCATACAATGCGCACCACCCGTGATGTTTTTCTCACTCCTACTAGTGAATGTAATGTAACACACACCCATACAATGCGCACCACCCCGTGATGTTTTTCTCACTCCTACTAGTGAATGTAATGTAACACACACCCATACAATGCGCACCACCCCGTGATGTTTTTCTCACTCCTACTAGTGAATGTAATGTAACACACACCCATACAATGCGCACCACCCCGTGATGTTTTTCTCACTCCTACTAGTGAATCTAAAGTAACACACACCCATTCAATGCGCACCACCCGTTGATGTTTTTCTCACTCCTACTAGTGAATGTAATGTAACACACACCCATACAATGCGCACCACCCCGTGATGTTTTTCTCACTCCTACTAGTGAATGTAATGTAACACACACCCATACAATGCGCACCACCCCGTGATGTTTTTCTC
The DNA here is from genome assembly GCF_034190915.1 of Cavia porcellus. Lineage (NCBI taxonomy): Eukaryota > Metazoa > Chordata > Mammalia > Rodentia > Caviidae > Cavia > Cavia porcellus. The sequence goes on along the minus strand of NW_026947860.1, from coordinate 74,840 downwards.
ACTCCTACTAGTGAATGTAATGTAACACACACCCATACAATGCCCACCACCCCGTGATGTTTTTCTCACTCCTACTAGTGAATGTAATGTAACACACACCCATACAATGCGCACCACCCCGTGATGTTTTTCTCACTCCTACTAGTGAATCTAATGTAACACACACCCATACAATGCGCACCACCCCGTGATGTTTTTCTCACTCCTACTAGTGAATCTAATGTAACACACACCCATACAATGCGCACCACCCCGTGATGTTTTTCTCCCTCCTACTAGTGAATCTAAAGTAACACACACCCATTCAATGCGCACCACCCCGTGATGTTTTTCTCACTCCTACTAGTGAATGTAATGTAACACACACCCATACAATGCGCACCACCCCGTGATGTTTTTCTCACTCCTACTAGTGAATGTAATGTAACACACACCCATACAATGCGCACCACCCCGTGATGTTTTTCTCACTCCTACTAGTGAATGTAATGTAACACACACCCATACAATGCGCACCACCCCGTGATGCTTTTCTCACTCCTACTAGTGAATGTAATGTAACACACACCCATACAATGCGCACCACCCCGTGATGCTTTTCTCACTCCTACTAGTGAATGTAATGTAACACACACCCATACAATGCGCACCACCCCGTGATGCTTTTCTCACTCCTGCTAGTGAATCTAATGTAACACACACCCATACAATGCGCACCACCCCGTGATGCTTTTCTCACTGCTACTAGTGAATGTAATGTAACACACACCCATACAATGCGCACCGCCCCGTGATGTTTTTCTCACTCCTACTAGTGAATGTAATGTAACACACACCGATACAATGCGCACCGCCCCGTGATGTTTTTCTCACTCCTACTAGTGAATGTAATGTAACACACACCCATACAATGCGCACCGCCCCGTGATGTTTTTCTCACTCCTACTAGTGAATGTAATGTAACACACACCCATACAATGCGCACCGCCCCGTGATGTTTTTCTCACTCCTACTAGTGAATGTAATGTAACACACACCCATACAATGCGCACCACCCCGTGATGTTTTTCTCACTCCTACTAGTGAATCTAAAGTAACACTCACCCATTCAATGCGCACCACCCCGTGATGTTTTTCTCACTCCTACTAGTGAATGTAATGTAACACACACCCATACAATGCGCACCACCCCGTGATGTTTTTCTCACTCCTACTAGTTAATGTAATGTAACACACACCCATACAATGCGCACCACCCCGTGATGTTTTTCTCACTCCTACTAGTGAATGTAATGTAACACACACCCATACAATGCGCACCACCCCGTGATGTTTTTCTCACTCCTACTAGTGAATGTAATGTAACACACACCCATACAATGCGCACCACCCAGTGATGCTTTTCTCACTCCTACTAGTGAATGTAATGTAACACACACCCATACAATGCGCACCACCCCGTGATGCTTTTCTCACTGCTACTAGTGAATGTAATGTAACACACACCGATACAATGCGCACCACCCCGTGATGCTTTTCTCACTCCTACAAGTGAATCTAATGTAACACACACCCATACAATGCGCACCACCCCGTGATGCATTTCTCACTCCTACTAGTGAATGTAATGTAACACACACCCATACAGTGCGCACCACCCCGTGATGCTTTTCTCACTCCTACTAGTGAATGTAATGTAACACACACCCATACAATGCGAACAACCCCGTGATGTTTTTCTCACTCCTACTAGTGAATGTAATGTAACACACACCCATACAATGCGCACCACCCCGTGATGTTTTTCTCACTCCTACTAGTGAATGTAATGTAACACACACCCATACAATGCGCACCACCCCGTGATGTTTTTCTCACTCCTACTAGTGAATGTAATGTAACACACACCCATACAATGCCCACCACCCCGTGATGTTTTTCTCACTCCTACTAGTGAATGTAATGTAACACACACCCATACAATGCGCACCACCCCGTGATGTTTTTCTCACTCCTACTAGTGAATCTAATGTAACACACACCCATACAATGCGCACCACCCCGTGATGTTTTTCTCACTCCTACTAGTGAATCTAATGTAACACACACCCATACAATGCGCACCACCCCGTGATGTTTTTCTCCCTCCTACTAGTGAATCTAAAGTAACACACACCCATTCAATGCGCACCACCCCGTGATGTTTTTCTCACTCCTACTAGTGAATGTAATGTAACACACACCCATACAATGCGCACCACCCCGTGATGTTTTTCTCACTCCTACTAGTGAATGTAATGTAACACACACCCATACAATGCGCACCACCCCGTGATGTTTTTCTCACTCCTACTAGTGAATCTAATGTAACACACACCCATACAATGCGCACCAACCCGTGATGTTTTTCTCACTCCTACTAGTGAATCTAAAGTAACACACACCCATTCAATGCGCACCACCCCGTGATGTTTTTCTCACTCCTACTAGTGAATGTAATGTAACACACACCCATACAATGCGCACCACCCCGTGATGTTTTTCTCACTCCTACTAGTGAATGTAATGTAACACACACCCATACAATGCGCACCACCCCGTGATGCTTTTCTCACTCCTACTAGTGAATGTAATGTAACACACACCCATACAATGCGCACCACCCCGTGATGCTTTTCTCACTCCTACTAGTGAATGTAATGTAACACACACCCATACAATGCGCACCACCCCGTGATGCTTTTCTCACTGCTACTAGTGAATGTAATGTAACACACACCGATACAATGCGCACCACCCCGTGATGCTTTTCTCACTCCTACAAGTGAATCTAATGTAACACACACCCATACAATGCGCACCACCCCGTGATGTATTTCTCACTCCTACTAGTGAATGTAATGTAACACACACCCATACAATGCGCACCACCCCGTGATGTTTTTCTCACTCCTACTAGTGAATGTAATGTAACACACACCCATACAATGCGCACAACCCCATGATGTTTTTCTCACTCCTACTAGTGAATGTAATGTAACACACACCCATACAATGCCCATACCCCGTGATGTTTTTCTCACTCCTACTAGTGAATGTAATGTAACACACACCCATACAATGCGCACCACCCCGTGATGTTTTTCTCACTCCTACTAGTGAATGTAATGTAACACACACCCATACAATGCCCACCACCCCGTGATGTTTTTCTCACTCCTACTAGTGAATGTAATGTAACACACACCCATACAATGCGCACCACCCCGTGATGTTTTTCTCACTCCTACTAGTGAATCTAATGTAACACACACCCATACAATGCGCACCACCCCGTGATGTTTTTCTCACTCCTACTAGTGAATCTAATGTAACACACACCCATACAATGCGCACCACCCCGTGATGTTTTTCTCCCTCCTACTAGTGAATCTAAAGTAACACACACCCATTCAATGCGCACCACCCCGTGATGTTTTTCTCACTCCTACTAGTGAATGTAATGTAACACACACCCATACAATGCGCACCACCCCGTGATGTTTTTCTCACTCCTACTAGTGAATGTAATGTAACACACACCCATACAATGCGCACCACCCCGTGATGCATTTCTCACTCCTACTAGGGAATGTAATGTAACACACACCCATACAATGCGCACCACCCCGTGATGCTTTTCTCACTCCTACTAGTGAATGTAATGTAACACACACCCATACAATGCGCACAACCCCATGATGTTTTTCTCACTCCTACTAGTGAATGTAATGTAACACACACCCATACAATGCGCACCACCCCGTGATGTTTTTCTCACTCCTACTAGTGAATCTAATGTAACACACACCCATACAATGCGCACCACCCCGTGATGCATTTCTCACTCCTACTAGTGAATGTAATGTAACACACACCCATACAATGCGCACCACCCCGTGATGCTTTTCTCACTCCTACTAGTGAATGTAATGTAACACACACCCATACAATGCGCACAACCCCATGATGTTTTTCTCACTCCTACTAGTGAATGTAATGTAACACACACCCATACAATGCGCACCACCCCGTGATGTTTTTCTCACTCCTACTAGTGAATGTAATGTAACACACACCCATACAATGCGCACCACCCCGTGATGTTTTTCTCACTCCTACTAGTGAATGTAATGTAACACACACCCATACAATGCGCACCACCCCGTGATGTTTTTCTCACTCCTACTAGTTAATGTAATGTAACACACACCCATACAATGCGCACCACCCCGTGATGTTTTTCTCACTCCTACTAGTGAATGTAATGTAACACACACCCATACAATGCGCACCACCCCGTGATGTTTTTCTCACTCCTACTAGTGAATGTAATGTAACACACACCCATACAATGCGCACCACCCAGTGATGCTTTTCTCACTCCTACTAGTGAATGTAATGTAACACACACCCATACAATGCGCACCACCCCGTGATGCTTTTCTCACTGCTACTAGTGAATGTAATGTAACACACACCGATACAATGCGCACCACCCCGTGATGCTTTTCTCACTCCTACAAGTGAATCTAATGTAACACACACCCATACAATGCGCACCACCCCGTGATGCATTTCTCACTCCTACTAGTGAATGTAATGTAACACACACCCATACAATGCGCACCACCCCGTGATGCTTTTCTCACTCCTACTAGTGAATGTAATGTAACACACACCCATACAATGCGCACAACCCGTGATGTTTTTCTCACTCCTACTAGTGAATGTAATGTAACACACACCCATACAATGCGCACCACCCCGTGATGTTTTTCTCACTCCTACTAGTGAATGTAATGTAACACACACCCATAAAATGCGCACCACCCCGTGATGTTTTTCTCACTCCTACTAGTGAATGTAATGTAACACACACCCATAAAATGCGCACCACCCCGTGATGTTTTTCTCACTCCTTCTAGTGAATGTAATGTAACACACACCCATACAATGCGCACCACCCCGTGATGTTTTTCTCACTCCTACTAGTGAATCTAATGTAACACACACCCATTCAATGCGCACCACCCCGTGATGTTTTTCTCACTCCTACTAGTGAATCTAATGTAACACAAACCCATACAATGCGCACCACCCCGTGATGTTTTTCTCACTCCTACTAGTGAATGTAATGTAACACACACCCATACAATGCGCACCACCCCGTGATGTTTTTCTCACTCCTACTAGTGAATGTAATGTAACACACACCCATACAATGCGCACCACCCCGTGATGTTTTTCTCACTCCTACTAGTGAATGTAATGTAACACACACCCATACAATGCGCACCACCCCGTGATGTTTTTCTCACTCCTTCGAGTGAATGTAATGTAACACACACCCATACAATGCGCACCACCCCGTGATGTTTTTCTAACTCCTACTAGTGAATGTAATGTAACACACACCCATACAATACGCACCACCCCGTGATGCTTTTCTCACTCCTACTAGTGAATGTAATGTAACACACACCCATACAATGCGCACCACCCCGTGATGTTTTTCTCACTCCTACTAGTGAATCTAAAGTAACACACACCCATTCAATGCGCACCACCCCGTGATGTTTTTCTCACTCCTACTAGTGAATGTAATGTAACACACACCCATACAATGCGCACCACCCCGTGATGTTTTTCTCACTCCTACTAGTGAATGTAATGTAACACACACCCATACAATGCGCACCACCCCGTGATGTTTTTCTCACTCCTACTAGTGAATGTAATGTAACACACACCCATACAATGCGCACCACCCCGTGATGTTTTTCTCACTCCTACTAGTGAATGTAATGTAACACACACCCATACAATGCGCACCACCCCGTGATGCTTTTCTCACTCCTACTAGTGAATGTAATGTAACACACACCCATACAATGCGCACCACCCCGTGATGTTTTTCTCACTCCTACTAGTGAATGTAATGTAACACACACCGATACAATGCGCACCGCCCTGTGATGTTTTTCTCACTCCTACTAGTGAATGTAATGTAACACACACCCATAAAATGCGCACCGCCCCGTGATGTTTTTCTCACTCCTACTAGTGAATGTAATGTAACACACACCCATACAATGCGCACCGCCCCGTGATGTTTTTCTCACTCCTACTAGTGAATGTAATGTAACACACACCCATACAATGCGCACCACCCCGTGATGTTTTTCTCACTCCTACTAGTGAATCTAAAGTAACCCTCACCCATTCAATGCGCACCACCCCGTGATGTTTTTCTCACTCCTACTAGTGAATGTAATGTAACACACACCCATACAATGCGCACCACCCCGTGATGTTTTTCTCACTCCTACTAGTTAATGTAATGTAACACACACCCATACAATGCGCACCACCCCGTGATGTTTTTCTCACTCCTACTAGTGAATGTAATGTAACACACACCCATACAATGCGCACCACCCCGTGATGTTTTTCTCACTCCTACTAGTGAATGTAATGTAACACACACCCATACAATGCGCACCACCCCGTGATGCTTTTCTCACTCCTACTAGTGAATGTAATGTAACACACACCCATACAATGCGCACCACCCCGTGATGCTTTTCTCACTGCTACTAGTGAATGTAATGTAACACACACCGATACAATGCGCACCACCCCGTGATGCTTTTCTCACTCCTACAAGTGAATCTAATGTAACACACACCCATACAATGCGCACCACCCCGTGATGCATTTCTCACTCCTACTAGTGAATGTAATGTAACACACACCCATACAATGCGCACCACCCCGTGATGTTTTTCTCACTCCTACTAGTGAATGTAATGTAACACACACCCATACAATGCGCACAACCCCGTGATGTTTTTCTCACTCCTACTAGTGAATGTAATGTAACACACACCCATACAATGCGCACCACCCCGTGATGTTTTTCTCACTCCTACTAGTGAATGTAATGTAACACACACCCATACAATGCGCACCACCCCGTGATGTTTTTCTCACTCCTACTAGTGAATGTAATGTAACACACACCCATACAATGCGCACCACCCCGTGATGTTTTTCTCACTCCTACTAGTGAATGTAATGTAACACACACCCATACAATGCGCACCACCCCGTGATGTTTTTCTCACTCCTACTAGTGAATGTAATGTAACACACACCCATACAATGCGCACCACCCCGTGATGTTTTTCTCACTCCTACTAGTGAATGTAATGTAACACACACCCATACAATGCGCACCACCCCGTGATGTTTTTCTCACTCCTACTAGTGAATGTAATGTAACACACACCCATACAATGCGCACCAACCCGTGATGTTTTTCTCACTCCTACTAGTGAATGTAATGTAACACACACCCATACAATGCGCACCACCCCGTGATGTTTTTCTCACTCCTACTAGTCAATGTAATGTAACACACACCCATACAATGCGCACCACCCCGTGATGTTTTTCTCACTCCTACTAGTGAATGTAATGTAACACACACCCATACAATGCGCACCACCCCGTGATGTTTTTCTCACTCCTACTAGTGAATGTAATGTAACACACACCCATACAATGCGCACCACCCCGTGATGTTTTTCTCACTCCTACTAGTGAATCTAATGTAACACACACCCATACAATGCGCACCACCCCGTGATGTTTTTCTCACTCCTACTAGTGAATCTAAAGTAACACACACCCATTCAATGCGCACCACCCCGTGATGTTTTTCTCACTCCTACTAGTGAATGTAATGTAACACACACCCATACAATGCGCACCACCCCGTGATGTTTTTCTCACTCCTACTAGTGAATCTAAAGTAACACTCACCCATTCAATGCGCACCACCCCGTGATGTTTTTCTCACTCCTACTAGTGAATGTAATGTAACACACACCCATACAATGCGCACCACCCCGTGATGTTTTTCTCACTCCTACTAGTGAATGTAATGTAACACACACCCATACAATGCGCACCACCCCGTGATGTTTTTCTCACTCCTACTAGTGAATGTAATGTAACACACACCCATACAATGCGCACCACCCCGTGATGTTTTTCTCACTCCTACTAGTGAATGTAATGTAACACACACCCATACAATGCCCATACCCCGTGATGTTTTTCTCACTCCTACTAGTGAATGTAATGTAACACACACCCATACAATGCGCACCACCCCGTGATGTTTTTCTCACTCCTACTAGTGAATGTAATGTAATACACACCCATACAATGCCCACCACCCCGTGATGTTTTTCTCACTCCTACTAGTGAATGTAATGTAACACACACCCATACAATGCGCACCACCCCGTGATGTTTTTCTCACTCCTACTAGTGAATCTAATGTAACACACACCCATACAATGCGCACCACCCCGTGATGTTTTTCTCACTCCTACTAGTGAATCTAATGTAACACACACCCATACAATGCGCACCACCCCGTGATGTTTTTCTCCCTCCTACTAGTGAATCTAAAGTAACACACACCCATTCAATGCGCACCACCCCGTGATGTTTTTCTCACTCCTACTAGTGAATGTAATGTAACACACACCCATACAATGCGCACCACCCCGTGATGTTTTTCTCACTCCTACTAGTGAATGTAATGTAACACACACCCATACAATGCGCACCACCCCGTGATGTTTTTCTCACTCCTACTAGTGAATGTAATGTAACACACACCCATACAATGCGCACCACCCCGTGATGCATTTCTCACTCCTACTAGTGAATGTAATGTAACACACACCCATACAATGCGCACCACCCCGTGATGCTTTTCTCACTCCTACTAGTGAATGTAATGTAACACACACCCATACAATGCGCACAACCCCGTGATGTTTTTCTCACTCCTACTAGTGAATGTAATGTAACACACAGCCATACAATGCGCACCACCCCGTGATGTTTTTCTCACTCCTACTAGTGAATGTAATGTAACACACACCCATACAATGCGCACCACCCCGTGATGTTTTTCTCACTCCTACTAGTGAATGTAATGTAACACACACCCATACAATGCCCACCACCCCGTGATGTTTTTCTCACTCCTACTAGTGAATGTAATGTAACACACACCCATACAATGCGCACCACCCCGTGATGTTTTTCTCACTCCTACTAGTGAATCTAATGTAACACACACCCATACAATGCGCACCACCCCGTGATGTTTTTCTCACTACTACTAGTGAATCTAATGTAACACACACCCATACAATGCGCACCACCCCGTGATGTTTTTCTCCCTCCTATTAGTGAATCTAAAGTAACACACACCCATTCAATGCGCACCACCCCGTGATGTTTTTCTCACTCCTACTAGTGAATGTAATGTAACACACACCCATACAATGCGCACCACCCCGTGATGTTTTTCTCACTCCTACTAGTGAATGTAATGTAACACACACCCATACAATGCGCACCACCCCGTGATGTTTTTCTCACTCCTACTAGTGAATGTAATGTAACACACACCCATACAATGCGCACCACCCCGTGATGTTTTCCTCACTCCTACTAGTGAATCTAATGTAACACACACCCATACAATGCGCACCACCCCGTGATGCTTTTCTCACTCCTACTAGTGAATCTAATGTAACACACACCCATACAATGCGCACCACCCGTGATGCTTTTCTCACTCCTACTAGTGAATCTAATGTAACACACACCCATACAATGCGCACCACCCCGTGATGTTTTTCTCACTCCTACTAGTGAATGTAATGTAACACACACCCATACAATGCGCACCACCCCGTGATGTTTTTCTCACTCCTACTAGTGAATGTAATGTAACACACACCCATACAATGCGCACCACCCCGTGATGTTTTTCTCACTCCTACTAGTGAATGTAATGTAACACACACCCATACAATGCCTACCACCCCGTGATGTTTTTCTCACTCCTACTAGTGAATGTAATGTAACACACACCCATACAATGCGCACCACCCCGTGATGTTTTTCTCACTCCTACTAGTGAATCTAATGTAACACACACCCATACAATGCGCACCACCCTGTGATGTTTTTCTCACTCCTACTAGTGAATCTAATGTAACACACACCCATACAATGCGCACCACCCCGTGATGTTTTTCTCACTCCTACTAGTGAATCTAAAGTAACACACACCCATTCAATGCGCACCACCCCGTGATGTTTTTCTCACTCCTACTAGTGAATGTAATGTAACACACACCCATACAATGCGCACCACCCCGTGATGTTTTTCTCACTCCTACTAGTGAATGTAATGTAACACACACCCATACAATGCGCACCACCCCGTGATGTTTTTCTCACTCCTACTAGTGAATGTATTGTAACACACACCCATACAATGCGCACCACCCCGTGATGTTTTTCTCACTCCTACTAGTGAATCTAATGTAACACACACCCATTCAATGCGCACCACCCCGTGATGTTTTTCTCACTCCTACTAGTGAATCTAATGTAACACAAACCCATACAATGCGCACCACCCCGTGATGTTTTTCTCACTCCTACTAGTGAATGTAATGTAACACACACCCATACAATGCGCACCACCACGTGATGTTTTTCTCACTCCTACTAGTGAATGTCATGTAACACACACCCATACAATGCGCACCACCCCGTGATGTTTTTCTCACTCCTACTAGTGAATGTAATGTAACACACACCCATACAATGCGCACCACCCCGTGATGTTTTTCTCACTCCTTCGAGTGAATGTAATGTAACACACACCCATACAATGCGCACCACCCCGTGATGTTTTTCTAACTCCTACTAGTGAATGTAATGTAACACACACCCATACAATGCGCACCACCCCGTGATGCTTTTCTCACTCCTACTATTGAATGTAATGTAACACACACCCATACAATGCGCACCACCCCGTGATGTTTTTCTCACTCCTACTAGTGAATCTAAAGTAACACACACCCATTCAATGCGCACCACCCTGTGATGTTTTTCTCACTCCTACTAGTGAATGTAATGTAACACACACCCATACAATGCGCACCACCCCGTGATGTTTTTCTCACTCCTACTAGTGAATGTAATGTAACACACACCCATACAATGCGCACCACCCCGTGATGTTTTTCTCACTCCTACTAGTGAATGTAATGTAACACACACCCATACAATGCGCACCACCCCGTGATGTTTTTCTCACTCCTACTAGTGAATGTAATGTAACACACACCCATACAATGCGCACCACCCCGTGATGCTTTTCTCACTGCTACTAGTGAATGTAATGTAACACACACCCATACAATGCGCACCACCTCGTGATGTTTTTCTCACTCCTACTAGTGAATGTAATGTAACACACACCGATACAATGCGCACCACCCCGTGATGTTTTTCTCACTCCTACTAGTGAATGTAATGTAACACACACCCATAAAATGCGCACCGCCCCGTGATGTTTTTCTCACTCCTACTAGTGAATGTAATGTAACACACACCCATACAATGCGCACCACCCCGTGATGTTTTTCTCACTCCTACTAGTGAATGTAATGTAACACACACCCATACAATGCGCACCACCCCGTGATGTTTTTCTCACTCCTACTAGTGAATCTAAAGTAACACTCACCCATTCAATGCGCACCACCCCGTGATGTTTTTCTCACTCCTACTAGTGAATGTAATGTAACACACACCCATACAATGCGCACCACCCCGTGATGTTTTTCTCACTCCTACTAGTGAATGTAATGTAACACACACCCATACAATGCGCACCACCCCGTGATGTTTTTCTCACTCCTACTAGTGAATGTAATGTAACACACACCCATACAATGCGCACCACCCCGTGATGCTTTTCTCACTCCTACTAGTGAATGTAATGTAACACACACCCATACAATGCGCACCACCCCGTGATGCTTTTCTCACTGCTACTAGTGAATGTAATGTAACACACACCGATACAATGCGCACCACCCCGTGATGCTTTTCTCACTCCTACAAGTGAATCTAATGTAACACACACCCATACAATGCGCACCACCCCGTGATGTATTTCTCACTCCTACTAGTGAATGTAATGTAACACACACCCATACAATGCGCACCACCCCGTGATGTTTTTCTCACTCCTACTAGTGAATGTAATGTAACACACACCCATACAATGCGCACCACCCCGTGATGTTTTTCTCACTCCTACTAGTGAATGTAATGTAACACACACCCATACAATGCGCACCACCCCGTGATGTTTTTCTCACTCCTACTAGTGAATGTAATGTAACACACACCCATACAATGCGCACCACCCCGTGATGTTTTTCTCACTCCTACTAGTGAATGTAATGTAACACACACCCATACAATGCGCACCACCCCGTGATGTTTTTCTCACTCCTACTAGTGAATGTAATGTAACACACACCCATACAATGCGCACCACCCCGTGATGTTTTTCTCACTCCTACTAGTGAATGTAATGTAACACAAACCCATACAATGCGCACCACCCCGTGATGTTTTTCTCACTCCTACTAGTGAATGTAATGTAACACACACCCATACAATGCGCACCAACCCGTGATGTTTTTCTCACTCCTACTAGTGAATGTAATGTAACACACACCCATACAATGCGCACCAACCCGTGATGTTTTTCTCACTCCTACTTGTGAATGTAATGTAACACACACCCATACAATGCGCACCACCCCGTGATGTTTTTCTCACTCCTACTAGTCAATGTAATGTAACACACACCCATACAATGCGCACCACCCGTGATGTTTTTCTCAATCCTACTAGTGAATGTAATGTAACACACACCCATACAATGCGCACCACCCCGTGATGTTTTTCTCACTCCTACTAATGAATGTAATGTAACACACACCCATACAATGCGCACCACCCCGTGATGTTTTTCTCACTCCTACTAGTGAATCTAATGTAACACACACCCATACAATGCGCACCACCCCGTGATGTTTTTCTCACTCCTACTAGTGAATCTAAAGTAACACACACCCATTCAATGCGCACCATCCCGTGATGTTTTTCTCACTCCTACTAGTGAATGTAATGTAACACACACCCATACAATGCGCACCGCCCCGTGATGTTTTTCTCACTCCTACTAGTGAATGTAATGTAACACACACCCATACAATGCGCACCACCCCGTGATGCTTTTCTCACTCCTACTAGTGAATGTAATGTAACACACACCCATACAATGCGCACCACCCCGTGATGCTTTTCTCACTCCTACTAGTGAATGTAATGTAACACACACCCATACAATGCGCACCACCCCGTGATGCTTTTCTCACTGCTACTAGTGAATGTAATGTAACACACACCGATACAATGCGCACCACCCCGTGATGCTTTTCTCACTCCTACAAGTGAATCTAATGTAACACACACCCATACAATGCGCACCACCCCGTGATGTATTTCTCACTCCTACTAGTGAATGTAATGTAACACACACCCATACAATGCGCACCACCCCGTGATGTTTTTCTCACTCCTACTAGTGAATGTAATGTAACACACACCCATACAATGCGCACAACCCCATGATGTTTTTCTCACTCCTACTAGTGAATGTAATGTAACACACACCCATACAATGCCCATACCCCGTGATGTTTTTCTCACTCCTACTAGTGAATGTAATGTAACACACACCCATACAATGCGCACCACCCCGTGATGTTTTTCTCACTCCTACTAGTGAATGTAATGTAACACACACCCATACAATGCCCACCACCCCGTGATGTTTTTCTCACTCCTACTAGTGAATGTAATGTAACACACACCCATACAATGCGCACCACCCCGTGATGTTTTTCTCACTCCTACTAGTGAATCTAATGTAACACACACCCATACAATGCGCACCACCCCGTGATGTTTTTCTCACTCCTACTAGTGAATCTAATGTAACACACACCCATACAATGCGCACCACCCCGTGATGTTTTTCTCCCTCCTACTAGTGAATCTAAAGTAACACACACCCATTCAATGCGCACCACCCCGTGATGTTTTTCTCACTCCTACTAGTGAATGTAATGTAACACACACCCATACAATGCCCACCACCCCGTGATGTTTTTCTCACTCCTACTAGTGAATGTAATGTAACACACACCCATACAATGCGCACCACCCCGTGATGTTTTTCTCACTCCTACTAGTGAATGTAATGTAACACACACCCATACAATGCGCACCACCCCGTGATGCTTTTCTCACTCCTACTAGTGAATGTAATGTAACACACACCCATACAATGCGCACCACCCCGTGATGCTTTTCTCACTCCTACTAGTGAATGTAATGTAACACACACCCATACAATGCGCACCACCCCGTGATGCTTTTCTCACTCCTACTAGTGAATGTAATGTAACACACACCCATACAATGCGCACCACCCCGTGATGTTTTTCTCACTCCTACTAGTGAATGTAATGTAACACACACCCATACAATGCCCACCAACCCGTGATGTTTTTCTCACTCCTACTAGTGAATGTAATGTAACACACACCCATACAATGCCCACCACCCCGTGATGTTTTTCTCACTCCTACTAGTGAATGTAATGTAACACACACCCATACAATGCGCACCACCCCGTGATGTTTTTCTCACTCCTACTAGTGAATGTAATGTAACACACACCCATACAATGCGCACCACCCCGTGATGTTTTTCTCACTCCTACTAGTGAATGTAATGTAACACACACCCATACAATGCGCACCACCCCGTGATGTTTTTCTCACTCCTACTAGTGAATCTAAAGTAACACACACCCATTCAATGCGCACCACCCCGTGATGTTTTTCTCACTCCTACTAGTGAATGTAATGTAACACACACCCATACAATGCGCACCACCCCGTGATGTTTTTCTCACTCCTACTAGTGAATGTAATGTAACACACACCCATACAATGCGCACCACCCCGTGATGTTTTTCTCACTCCTACTAGTGAATGTAATGTGACACACACCCATACAATGCGCACCACCCCGTGATGCTTTTCTCACTCCTACTAGTGAATGTAATGTAACACACACCCATACAATGCGCACCACCCCGTGATGCTTTTCTCACTGCTACTAGTGAATGTAATGTAACACACACCGATACAATGCGCACCACCCCGTGATGCTTTTCTCACTGCTACTAGTGAATCTAATGTAACACACACCCATACAATGCGCACCACCCCGTGATGCATTTCTCACTCCTACTAGTGAATGTAATGTAACACACACCCATACAATGCGCACCACCCCGTGATGCATTTCTCACTCCTACTAGTGAATGTAATGTAACACACACCCATACAATGCGCACCACCCCGTGATGCATTTCTCACTCCTACTAGTGAATGTAATGTAACACACACCCATACAATGCGCACCACCCCGTGATGCATTTCTCACTCCTACTAGTGAATGTAATGTAACACACACCCATACAATGCGCACCACCCCGTGATGCATTTCTCACTCCTACTAGTGAATGTAATGTAACACACACCCATACAATGCGCACCACCCCGTGATGTTTTTCTCACTCCTACTAGTGAATGTAATGTAACACACACCCATACAATGCGCACCACCCCGTGATGTTTTTCTCACTCCTACTAGTGAATGTAATGTAACACACACCCATACAATGCGCACCACCCCGTGATGTTTTTCTCACTCCTACTAGTGAATGTAATGTAACACACACCCATACAATGCGCACCACCCCGTGATGTTTTTCTCACTCCTACTAGTGAATGTAATGTAACACACACCCATACAATGCGCACCACCCCGTGATGCTTTTCTCACTCCTACTAGTGAATGTAATGTAACACACACCCATACAATGCGCACCACCCGTGATGTTTTTCTCACTCCTACTAGTGAATGTAATGTAACACACACCCATACAATGCCCACCACCCCGTGATGTTTTTCTCACTCCTACTAGTGAATGTAATGTAACACACACCCATACAATGCGCACCACCCCGTGATGTTTTTCTCACTCCTACTAGTGAATGTAATGTAACACACACCCATACAATGCCCACCACCCCGTGATGTTTTTCTCACTCCTACTAGTGAATGTAATGTAACACACACCCATACAATGCGCACCACCCCGTGATGTTTTTCTCACTCCTACTAGTGAATGTAATGTAACACACACCCATACAATGCGCACCACCCCGTGATGTTTTTCTCACTCCTACTAGTGAATGTAATGTAACACACACCCATACAATGCGCACCACCCCGTGATGTTTTTCTCACTCCTACTAGTGAATCTAAAGTAACACACACCCATTCAATGCGCACCACCCCGTGATGTTTTTCTCACTCCTACTAGTGAATGTAATGTAACACACACCCATACAATGCGCACCACCCCGTGATGTTTTTCTCACTCCTACTAGTGAATGTAATGTAACACACACCCATACAATGCGCACCACCCCGTGATGTTTTTCTCACTCCTACTAGTGAATGTAATGTAACACACACCCATACAATGCGCACCACCCCGTGATGTTTTTCTCACTCCTACTAGTGAATGTAATGTAACACACACCCATACAATGCGCACCACCCCGTGATATTTTTCTCACTCCTACTAGTGAATCTAATGTAACACACACCCATTCAATGCGCACCACCCCGTGATATTTTTCTCACTCCTACTAGTGAATCTAATGTAACACAAACCCATACAATGCGCACCACCCCGTGATGTTTTTCTCACTCCTACTAGTGAATGTAATGTAACACACACCCATACAATGCGCACCACCCCGTGATGTTTTTCTAACTCCTACTTGTGAATGTAATGTAACACACACCCATACAATGCGCACCACCCCGTGATGCTTTTCTCACTCCTACTAGTGAATGTAATGTAACACACACCCATACAATGCGCACCACCCCGTGATGTTTTTCTCACTCCTACTAGTGAATCTAAAGTAACACACACCCATTCAATGCGCACCACCCCGTGATGTTTTTCTCACTCCTACTAGTGAATGTAATGTAACACACACCCATACAATGCGCACCACCCCGTGATGTTTTTCTCACTCCTACTAGTGAATGTAATGTAACACACACCCATACAATGCGCACCACCCCGTGATGTTTTTCTCACTCCTACTAGTGAATGTAATGTAACACACACCCATACAATGCGCACCACCCCGTGATGTTTTTCTCACTCCTACTAGTGAATGTAATGTAACACACACCCATACAATGCGCACCACCCCGTGATGCTTTTCTCACTCCTACTAGTGAATGTAATGTAACACACACCCATACAATGCGCACCACCCCGTGATGCTTTTCTCACTGCTACTAGTGAATGTAATGTAACACACACCCATACAATGCGCACCACCCCGTGATGTTTTTCTCACTCCTACTAGTGAATGTAATGTAACACACACCGATACAATGCGCACCACCCCGTGATGTTTTTCTCACTCCTACTAGTGAATGTAATGTAACACACACCCATAAAATGCGCACCGCCCCGTGATGTTTTTCTCACTCCTACTAGTGAATGTAATGTAACACACACCCATACAATGCGCACCGCCCCGTGATGTTTTTCTCACTCCTACTAGTGAATGTAATGTAACACACACCCATACAATGCGCACCACCCCATGATGTTTTTCTCACTCCTACTAGTGAATCTAAAGTAACACTCACCCATTCAATGCGCACCACCCCGTGATGTTTTTCTCACTCCTACTAGTGAATGTAATGTAACACACACCCATACAATGCGCACCACCCCGTGATGTTTTTCTCACTCCTACTAGTGAATGTAATGTAACACACACCCATACAATGCGCACCACCCCGTGATGCTTTTCTCACTCCTACTAGTGAATGTAATGTAACACACACCCATACAATGCGCACCACCCCGTGATGCTTTTCTCACTGCTACTAGTGAATCTAATGTAACACACACCGATACAATGCGCACCACCCCGTGATGCTTTTCTCACTGCTACTAGTGAATCTAATGTAACACACACCCATACAATGCGCACCACCCCGTGATGCATTTCTCACTCCTACTAGTGAATGTAATGTAACACACACCCATACAATGCGCACCACCCCGTGATGCATTTCTCACTCCTACTAGTGAATGTAATGTAACACACACCCATACAATGCGCACCACCCCGTGATGCATTTCTCACTCCTACTAGTGAATGTAATGTAACACACACCCATACACTGCGCACCACCCCTTGATGCATTTCTCACTCCTACTAGTGAATGTAATGTAACACACACCCATACACTGCGCACCACCCCGTGATGCATTTCTCACTCCTACTAGTGAATGTAATGTAACACACACCCATACAATGCGCACCACCCCGTGATGCATTTCTCACTCCTACTAGTGAATGTAATGTAACACACACCCATACAATGCGCACCACCCCGTGATGTTTTTCTCACTCCTACTAGTGAATGTAATGTAACACACACCCATACAATGCGCACCACCCCGTGATGCTTTTCTCACTCCTACTAGTGAATGTAATGTAACACACACCCATACAATGCGCACCACCCCGTGATGCTTTTCTCACTCCTACTAGTGAATGTAATGTAACACACACCCATACAATGCGCACCACACCGTGATGCTTTTCTCACTCCTACTAGTGAATGTAATGTAACACACACCGATACAATGCGCACCACCCCGTGATGCTTTTCTCACTCCTACTAGTGAATGTAATGTAACACACACCCATACAATGCGCACCACCCCGTGATGTTTTTCTCACTCCTACTAGTGAATCTAATGTAACACACACCCATACAATGCGCACCACCCCGTGATGTTTTTCTCACTCCTACTAGTGAATCTAAAGTAACACACACCCATTCAATGCGCACCACCCCGTGATGTTTTTCTCACTCCTACTAGTGAATGTAATGTAACACACACCCATACAATGCGCACCACCCCGTGATGTTTTTCTCACTCCTACTAGTGAATGTAATGTAACACACACCCATACAATGCGCACCACCCCGTGATGTTTTTCTCACTCCTACTAGTGAATGTAATGTAACACACACCCATACAATGCGCACCACCCCGTGATGTTTTTCTCACTCCTACTAGTGAATGTAATGTAACACACACCCATACAATGCGCCCCACCCCGTGATGTTTTTCTCACTCCTACTAGTGAAGGTAATGTAACACACACCCATACAATGCGCACCACCCCGTGATGTTTTTCTCACTCCTACTAGTGAAGGTAATGTAACACACACCCATACAATGCGCACCACCCCGTGATGTTTTTCTCACTCCTACTAGTGAATGTAATGTAACACACACCCATACAATGCGCACCACCCCGTGATGTTTTTCTCACTCCTACTAGTGAATGTAATGTAACACACACCCATACAATGCGCACCACCCCGTGATGTTTTTCTCACTCCTACTAGTGAATGTAATGTAACACACACCCATACAATGCGCACCACCCCGTGATGTTTTTCTCACTCCTACTAGTGAATCTAATGTAACACACACCCATACAATGCGCACCACCCCGTGATGTTTTTCTCACTCCTACTAGTGAATCTAATGTAACACACACCCATACAATGCGCACCACCCCGTGATGTTTTTCTCACTCCTACTAGTGAATCTAAAGTAACACACACCCATTCAATGCGCACAACCCCGTGATGTTTTTCTCACTCCTACTAGTGAATGTAATGTAACACACACCCATACAATGCGCACCACCCCGTGATGCTTTTCTCACTGCTACTAGTGAATGTAATGTAACACACACCGATACAATGCGCACCACCCCGTGATGCTTTTCTCACTGCTACTAGTGAATCTAATGTAACACACACCCATACAATGCGCACCACCCCGTGATGCATTTCTCACTCCTACTAGTGAATGTAATGTAACACACACCCATACAATGCGCACCACCCCGTGATGCATTTCTCACTCCTACTAGTGAATGTAATGTAACACACACCCATACAATGCGCACCACCCCGTGATGCATTTCTCACTCCTACTAGTGAATGTAATGTAACACACACCCATACAATGCGCACCACCCCGTGATGCATTTCTCACTCCTACTAGTGAATGTAATGTAACACACACCCATACAATGCGCACCACCCCGTGATGCATTTCTCACTCCTACTAGTGAATGTAATGTAACACACACCCATACAATGCGCACCACCCCGTGATGCATTTCTCACTCCTACTAGTGAATGTAATGTAACACACACCCATACAATGCGCACCACCCCGTGATGTTTTTCTCACTCCTACTAGTGAATGTAATGTAACACACACCCATACAATGCGCACCACCCCGTGATGTTTTTCTCACTCCTACTAGTGAATGTAATGTAACACACACCCATACAATGCGCACCACCCCGTGATGTTTTTCTCACTCCTACTAGTGAATGTAATGTAACACACACCCATACAATGCGCACCACCCCGTGATGTTTTTCTCACTCCTACTAGTCAATGTAATGTAACACACACCCATACAATGCGCACCACCCCGTGATGTTTTTCTCACTCCTACTAGTCAATGTAATGTAACACACACCCATACAATGCGCAGCACCCCGTGATGTTTTTCTCACTCCTACTAGTCAATGTAATGTAACACACACCCATACAATGCGCACCACCCCGTGATGTTTTTCTCACTCCTACTAGTCAATGTAATGTAACACACACCCATACAATGCGCACCACCCCGTGATGTGTTTCTCACTCCTACTAGTGAATGTAATGTAACACACACCCATACAATGCGCACCACCCCGTGATGTTTTTCTCACTCCTACTAGTGAATCTAATGTAACACACACCCATACAGTGCGCACCACCCCGTGATGTTTTTCTCACTCCTACTAGTGAATCTAAAGTAACACACACCCATTCAATGCGCACCACCCCGTGATGCTTTTCTCACTCCTACTAGTGAATCTAATGTAACACACACCCATACAATGCGCACCACCCCGTGATGCTTTTCTCACTCCTACTAGTGAATGTAATGTAACACACACCCATACAATGCGCACCACCCCGTGATGCTTTTCTCACTCCTACTAGTGAATCTAAAGTAACACACACCCATTCAATGCGCACCACCCCGTGATGCTTTTCTCACTCCTACTAGTGAATCTAATGTAACACACACCCATACAATGCGCACCACCCCGTGATGCTTTTCTCACTCCTACTAGTGAATGGAATGTAACACACACCCATACAATGCGCACCACCCCGTGATGCTTTTCTCACTCCTACTAGTGAATGTAATGTAACACACACCCATACAATGCGCACCACCCCGTGATGCTTTTCTCACTCCTACTAGTGAATGTAATGTAACACACACCCATACAATGCGCACCACCCCGTGATGCTTTTCTCACTCCTACTAGTGAATGTAATGTAACACACACCGATACAATGCGCACCACCCCGTGATGCTTTTCTCACTCCTACTAGTGAATGTAATGTAACACACACCCATACAATGCGCACCACCCCGTGATGCTTTTCTCACTCCTACTAGTGAATCTAATGTAACACACACCCATACAATGCGCACCACCCCGTGATGTTTTTCTCACTCCTACTAGTGAATCTAAAGTAACACACACCCATTCAATGCGCACCACCCCGTGATGTTTTTCTCACTCCTACTAGTGAATGTAATGTAACACACACCCATACAATGCGCACCACCCCGTGATGTTTTTCTCACTCCTACTAGTGAATGTAATGTAACACACACCCATACAATGCGCACCACCCCGTGATGTTTTTCTCACTCCTACTAGTGAATGTAATGTAACACACACCCATACAATGCGCACCACCCCGTGATGTTTTTCTCACTCCTACTAGTGAATGTAATGTAACACACACCCATACAATGCGCACCACCCCGTGATGTTTTTCTCACTCCTACTAGTGAAGGTAATGTAACACACACCCATACAATGCGCACCACCCCGTGATGTTTTTCTCACTCCTACTAGTGAATGTAATGTAACACACACCCATACAATGCGCACCACCCCGTGATGTTTTTCTCACTCCTACTAGTGAATGTAATGTAACACACACCCATACAATGCGCACCACCCCGTGATGTTTTTCTCACTCCTACTAGTGAATGTAATGTAACACACACCCATACAATGCGCACCACCCCGTGATGTTTTTCTCACTCCTACTAGTGAATGTAATGTAACACACACCCATACAATGCGCACCACCCCGTGATGTTTTTCTCACTCCTACTAGTGAATCTAATGTAACACACACCCATACAATGCGCACCACCCCGTGATGTTTTTCTCACTCCTACTAGTGAATCTAAAGTAACACACACCCATTCAATGCGCACAACCCCGTGATGTTTTTCTCACTCCTACTAGTGAATGTAATGTAACACACACCCATACAATGCGCACCACCCCGTGATGCTTTTCTCACTGCTACTAGTGAATGTAATGTAACACACACCGATACAATGCGCACCACCCCGTGATGCTTTTCTCACTGCTACTAGTGAATCTAATGTAACACACACCCATACAATGCGCACCACCCCGTGATGCATTTCTCACTCCTACTAGTGAATGTAATGTAACACACACCCATACAATGCGCACCACCCCGTGATGCATTTCTCACTCCTACTAGTGAATGTAATGTAACACAATCTAATGTAACACAAACCCATACAATGCGCACCACCCCGTGATGTTTTTCTCACTCCTACTAGTGAATGTAATGTAACACACACCCATACAATGCGCACCACCCCGTGATGTTTTTCTCACTCCTACTAGTGAATGTAATGTAACACACACCCATACAATGCGCACCACCCCGTGATGTTTTTCTCACTCCTACTAGTGAATGTAATGTAACACACACCCATACAATGCGCACCACCCCGTGATGTTTTTCTCACTCCTACTAGTGAATGTAATGTAACACACACCCATACAATACGCACCACCCCGTGATGCTTTTCTCACTCCTACTAGTGAATGTAATGTAACACACACCCATACAATGCGCACCACCCGTGATGTTTTTCTCACTCCTACTAGTGAATCTAAAGTAACACACACCCATTCAATGCGCACCACCCCGTGATGTTTTTCTCACTCCTACTAGTGAATGTAATGTAACACACACCCATACAATGCGCACCACCCCGTGATGTTTTTCTCACTCCTACTAGTGAATGTAATGTAACACACACCCATACAATGCGCACCACCCCGTGATGTTTTTCTCACTCCTACTAGTGAATGTAATGTAACACACACCCATACAATGCGCACCCCCCGTGATGTTTTTCTCACTCCTACTAGTGAATGTAATGTAACACACACCCATACAATGCGCACCACCCCGTGATGCTTTTCTCACTCCTACTAGTGAATGTAATGTAACACACACCCATACAATGCGCACCACCCCGTGATGTTTTTCTCACTCCTACTAGTGAATGTAATGTAACACACACCGATACAATGCGCACCGCCCCGTGATGTTTTTCTCACTCCTACTAGTGAATGTAATGTAACACACACCCATAAAATGCGCACCGCCCCGTGATGTTTTTCTCACTCCTACTAGTGAATGTAATGTAACACACACCCATACAATGCGCACCGCCCCGTGATGTTTTTCTCACTCCTACTAGTGAATGTAATGTAACACACACCCATACAATGCGCACCACCCCGTGATGTTTTTCTCACTCCTACTAGTGAATCTAAAGTAACCCTCACCCATTCAATGCGCACCACCCCGTGATGTTTTTCTCACTCCTACTAGTGAATGTAATGTAACACACACCCATACAATGCGCACCACCCCGTGATGTTTTTCTCACTCCTACTAGTTAATGTAATGTAACACACACCCATACAATGCGCACCACCCCGTGATGTTTTTCTCACTCCTACTAGTGAATGTAATGTAACACACACCCATACAATGCGCACCACCCCGTGATGTTTTTCTCACTCCTACTAGTGAATGTAATGTAACACACACCCATACAATGCGCACCACCCCGTGATGCTTTTCTCACTCCTACTAGTGAATGTAATGTAACACACACCCATACAATGCGCACCACCCCGTGATGCTTTTCTCACTGCTACTAGTGAATGTAATGTAACACACACCGATACAATGCGCACCACCCCGTGATGCTTTTCTCACTCCTACAAGTGAATCTAATGTAACACACACCCATACAATGCGCACCACCCCGTGATGCATTTCCTCACTCCTACTAGTGAATGTAATGTAACACACACCCATACAATGCGCACCACCCCGTGATGTTTTTCTCACTCCTACTAGTGAATGTAATGTAACACACACCCATACATGCGCACAACCCCGTGATGTTTTTCTCACTCCTACTAGTGAATGTAATGTAACACACACCCATACAATGCGCACCACCCCGTGATGTTTTTCTCACTCCTACTAGTGAATGTAATGTAACACACACCCATACAATGCGCACCACCCCGTGATGTTTTTCTCACTCCTACTAGTGAATGTAATGTAACACACACCCATACAATGCGCACCACCCCGTGATGTTTTTCTCACTCCTACTAGTGAATGTAATGTAACACACACCCATACAATGCGCACCACCCCGTGATGTTTTTCTCACTCCTACTAGTGAATGTAATGTAACACACACCCATACAATGCGCACCACCCCGTGATGTTTTTCTCACTCCTACTAGTGAATGTAATGTAACACACACCCATACAATGCGCACCACCCCGTGATGTTTTTCTCACTCCTACTAGTGAATGTAATGTAACACACACCCATACAATGCGCACCAACCCGTGATGTTTTCTCACTCCTACTAGTGAATGTAATGTAACACACACCCATACAATGCGCACCACCCCGTGATGTTTTTCTCACTCCTACTAGTCAATGTAATGTAACACACACCCATACAATGCGCACCACCCCAGTGATGTTTTCTCACTCCTACTAGTGAATGTAATGTAACACACACCCATACAATGCGCACCACCCCGTGATGTTTTTCTCACTCCTACTAGTGAATGTAATGTAACACACACCCATACAATGCGCACCACCCCGTGATGTTTTTCTCACTCCTACTAGTGAATCTAATGTAACACACACCCATACAATGCGCACCACCCCGTGATGTTTTTCTCACTCCTACTAGTGAATCTAAAGTAACACACACCCATTCAATGCGCACCACCCCGTGATGTTTTTCTCACTCCTACTAGTGAATGTAATGTAACACACACCCATACAATGCGCACCACCCCGTGATGTTTTTCTCACTCCTACTAGTGAATCTAAAGTAACACTCACCCATTCAATGCGCACCACCCCGTGATGTTTTTCTCACTCCTACTAGTGAATGTAATGTAACACACACCCATACAATGCGCACCACCCCGTGATGTTTTCTCACTCCTACTAGTGAATGTAAAGTAATACACACCCATACAATGCCCACCACCCCGTGATGTTTTTCTCACTCCTACTAGTGAATGTAATGTAACACACACCCATACAATGCGCACCACCCCGTGATGTTTTTCTCACTCCTACTAGTGAATCTAATGTAACACACACCCATACAATGCGCACCACCCCGTGATGTTTTTCTCACTCCTACTAGTGAATCTAATGTAACACACACCCATACAATGCGCACCACCCCGTGATGTTTTTCTCCCTCCTACTAGTGAATCTAAAGTAACACACACCCATTCAATGCGCACCACCCCGTGATGTTTTTCTCACTCCTACTAGTGAATGTAATGTAACACACACCCATACAATGCGCACCACCCCGTGATGTTTTTCTCACTCCTACTAGTGAATGTAATGTAACACACACCCATACAATGCGCACCACCCGTGATGTTTTTCTCACTCCTACTAGTGAATGTAATGTAACACACACCCATACAATGCGCACCACCCCGTGATGCATTTCTCACTCCTACTAGTGAATGTAATGTAACACACACCCATACAATGCGCACCACCCCGTGATGCTTTCTCACTCCTACTAGTGAATGTAATGTAACACACACCCATACAATGCGCACAACCCCGTGATGTTTTTCTCACTCCTACTAGTGAATGTAATGTAACACACAGCCATACAATGCGCACCACCCCGTGATGTTTTTCTCACTCCTACTAGTGAATGTAATGTAACACACACCCATACAATGCGCACCACCCCGTGATGTTTTTCTCACTCCTACTAGTGAATGTAATGTAACACACACCCATACAATGCCCACCACCCCGTGATGTTTTTCTCACTCCTACTAGTGAATGTAATGTAACACACACCCATACAATGCGCACCACCCCGTGATGTTTTTCTCCTCCTACTAGTGAATCTAATGTAACACACACCCATACAATGCGCACCACCCCGTGATGTTTTTCTCACTACTACTAGTGAATCTAATGTAACACACACCCATACAATGCGCACCACCCCGTGATGTTTTTCTCCCTCCTATTAGTGAATCTAAAGTAACACACACCCATTCAATGCGCACCACCCGTGATGTTTTTCTCACTCCTACTAGTGAATGTAATGTAACACACACCCATACAATGCGCACCACCCCGTGATGTTTTTCTCACTCCTACTAGTGAATGTAATGTAACACACACCGATACAATGCGCACCACCCGTGATGTTTTTCTCACTCCT
Source organism: Cavia porcellus (assembly GCF_034190915.1). Classification (NCBI taxonomy): domain Eukaryota; kingdom Metazoa; phylum Chordata; class Mammalia; order Rodentia; family Caviidae; genus Cavia; species Cavia porcellus. Next base: position 47,834 of record NW_026947860.1, on the reverse strand, counting down.
ACTAGTGAATGTAATGTAACACACACCCATACAATGCGCACCACCCCGTGATGCTTTTCTCACTCCTACTAGTGAATAATGTAACACCACCCATACAATGCGCACCACCCCGTGATGCTTTTCTCACTCCTACTAGTGAATCTAATGTAACACACACCCATACAATGCGCACCACCCCGTGATGCTTTTCTCACTCCTACTAGTGAATCTAATGTAACACACACCCATACAATGCGCACCACCCCGTGATGTTTTTCTCACTCCTACTAGTGAATGTAATGTAACACACACCCATACAATGCGCACCACCCCGTGATGTTTTTCTCACTCCTACTAGTGAATGTAATGTAACACACACCCATACAATGCGCACCACCCCGTGATGTTTTTCTCACTCCTACTAGTGAATGTAATGTAACACACACCCATACAATGCCTTACCACCCCGTGATGTTTTCTCACTCCTACTAGTGAATGTAATGTAACACACACCCATACAATGCGCACCACCCCGTGATGTTTTTCTCACTCCTACTAGTGAATCTAATGTAACACACACCCATACAATGCGCACCACCCTGTGATGTTTTCTCACTCCTACTAGTGAATCTAATGTAACACACACCCATACAATGCGCACCACCCCGTGATGTTTTTCTCACTCCTACTAGTGAATCTAAAGTAACACACACCCATTCAATGCGCACCACCCCGTGATGTTTTTCTCACTCCTACTAGTGATGTAATGTAACAAACACCCATACAATGCGCACCACCCCGTGATGTTTTTCTCACTCCTACTAGTGAATGTAATGTAACACACACCCATACAATGCGCACCACCCCGTGATGTTTTTCTCACTCCTACTAGTGAATGTAATGTAACACACACCCATACAATGCGCACCACCCCGTGATGTTTTTCTCACTCCTACTAGTGAATGTATTGTAACACACACCCATACAATGCGCACCACCCCGTGATGTTTTTCTCACTCCTACTAGTGAATCTAATGTAACACACACCCATTCAATGCGCACCACCCCGTGATGTTTTTCTCACTCCTACTAGTGAATCTAATGTAACACAAACCATACAATGCGCACCACCCCGTGATGTTTTTCTCACTCCTACTAGTGAATGTAATGTAACACACACCCATACAATGCGCACCACCACGTGATGTTTTTCTCACTCCTCCTAGTGAATGTCATGTAACACACACCCATACAATGCGCACCACCCCGTGATGTTTTTCTCACTCCTACTAGTGAATGTAATGTAACACACACCCATACAATGCGCACCACCCCGTGATGTTTTTCTCACTCCTTCGAGTGAATGTAATGTAACACACACCCATACAATGCGCACCACCCCGTGATGTTTTTCTAACTCCTACTAGTGAATGTAATGTAACACACACCCATACAATGCGCACCACCCCGTGATGCTTTTCTCACTCCTACTATTGAATGTAATGTAACACACACCCATACAATGCGCACCACCCCGTGATGTTTTTCTCACTCCTACTAGTGAATCTAAAGTAACACACACCCATTCAATGCGCACCACCCTGTGATGTTTTTCTCACTCCTACTAGTGAATGTAATGTAACACACACCCATACAATGCGCACCACCCCGTGATGTTTTTCTCACTCCTACTAGTGAATGTAATGTAACACACACCCATACAATGCGCACCACCCCGTGATGTTTTTCTCACTCCTACTAGTGAATGTAATGTAACACACACCCATACAATGCGCACCACCCCGTGATGTTTTTCTCACTCCTACTAGTGAATGTAATGTAACACACACCCATACAATGCGCACCACCCCGTGATGCTTTTCTCACTGCTACTAGTGAATGTAATGTAACACACACCCATACAATGCGCACCACCTCGTGATGTTTTTCTCACTCCTACTAGTGAATGTAATGTAACACACACCGATACAATGCGCACCACCCCGTGATGTTTTTCTCACTCCTACTAGTGAATGTAATGTAACACACACCCATAAAATGCGCACCGCCCCGTGATGTTTTTCTCACTCCTACTAGTGAATGTAATGTAACACACACCCATACAATGCGCACCACCCCGTGATGTTTTTCTCACTCCTACTAGTGAATGTAATGTAACACACACCCATACAATGCGCACCACCCCGTGATGTTTTTCTCACTCCTACTAGTGAATCTAAAGTAACACTCACCCATTCAATGCGCACCACCCCGTGATGTTTTTCTCACTCCTACTAGTGAATGTAATGTAACACACACCCATACAATGCGCACCACCCCGTGATGTTTTTCTCACTCCTACTAGTGAATGTAATGTAACACACACCCATACAATGCGCACCACCCCGTGATGTTTTTCTCACTCCTACTAGTGAATGTAATGTAACACACACCCATACAATGCGCACCACCCCGTGATGCTTTTCTCACTCCTACTAGTGAATGTAATGTAACACACACCCATACAATGCGCACCACCCCGTGATGCTTTTCTCACTGCTACTAGTGAATGTAATGTAACACACACCGATACAATGCGCACCACCCCGTGATGCTTTTCTCACTCCTACAAGTGAATCTAATGTAACACACACCCATACAATGCGCACCACCCCGTGATGTATTTCTCACTCCTACTAGTGAATGTAATGTAACACACACCCATACAATGCGCACCACCCGTGATGTTTTTCTCACTCCTACTAGTGAATGTAATGTAACACACACCCATACAATGCGCACCACCCCGTGATGTTTTTCTCACTCCTACTAGTGAATGTAATGTAACACACACCCATACAATGCGCACCACCCCGTGATGTTTTTCTCACTCCTACTAGTGAATGTAATGTAACACACACCCATACAATGCGCACCACCCCGTGATGTTTTTCTCACTCCTACTAGTGAATGTAATGTAACACACACCCATACAATGCGCACCACCCCGTGATGTTTTCTCACTCCTACTAGTGAATGTAATGTAACACACACCCATACAATGCGCACCACCCCGTGATGTTTTTCTCACTCCTACTAGTGAATGTAATGTAACACAAACCCATACAATGCGCACCACCCCGTGATGTTTTTCTCACTCCTACTAGTGAATGTAATGTAACACACACCCATACAATGCGCACCAACCCGTGATGTTTTTCTCACCCCTACTAGTGAATGTAATGTAACACACACCCATACAATGCGCACCAACCCGTGATGTTTTTCTCACTCCTACTTGTGAATGTAATGTAACACACACCCATACAATGCGCACCACCCCGTGATGTTTTTCTCACTCCTACTAGTCAATGTAATGTAACACACACCCATACAATGCGCACCACCCCGTGATGTTTTTCTCAATCCTACTAGTGAATGTAATGTAACACACACCCATACAATGCGCACCACCCCGTGATGTTTTTCTCACTCCTACTAATGAATGTAATGTAACACACACCCATACAATGCGCACCACCCCGTGATGTTTTTCTCACTCCTACTAGTGAATCTAATGTAACACACACCCATACATGCGCACCACCCCGTGATGTTTTTCTCACTCCTACTAGTGAATCTAAAGTAACACACACCCATTCAATGCGCACCATCCCGTGATGTTTTTCTCACTCCTACTAGTGAATGTAATGTAACACACACCCATACAATGCGCACCGCCCCGTGATGTTTTTCTCACTCCTACTAGTGAATGTAATGTAACACACACCCATACAATGCGCACCACCCGTGATGCTTTTCTCACTCCTACTAGTGAATGTAATGTAACACACACCCATACAATGCGCACCACCCCGTGATGCTTTTCTCACTCCTACTAGTGAATGTAATGTAACACACACCCATACAATGCGCACCACCCCGTGATGCTTTTCTCACTGCTACTAGTGAATGTAATGTAACACACACCGATACAATGCGCACCACCCCGTGATGCTTTTCTCACTCCTACAAGTGAATCTAATTGTAACACACACCCATACAATGCGCACCACCCCGTGATGTATTTCTCACTCCTACTAGTGAATGTAATGTAACACACACCCATACAATGCGCACCACCCCGTGATGTTTTTCTCACTCCTACTAGTGAATGTAATGTAACACACACCCATACAATGCGCACAACCCCATGATGTTTTTCTCACTCCTACTAGTGAATGTAATGTAACACACACCCATACAATGCCCATACCCCGTGATGTTTTTCTCACTCCTACTAGTGAATGTAATGTAACACACACCCATACAATGCGCACCACCCCGTGATGTTTTTCTCACTCCTACTAGTGAATGTAATGTAACACACACCCATACAATGCCCACCACCCCGTGATGTTTTTCTCACTCCTACTAGTGAATGTAATGTAACACACACCCATACAATGCGCACCACCCCGTGATGTTTTTCTCACTCCTACTAGTGAATCTAATGTAACACACACCCATACAATGCGCACCACCCCGTGATGTTTTTCTCACTCCTACTAGTGAATCTAATGTAACACACACCCATACAATGCGCACCACCCCGTGATGTTTTTCTCCCTCCTACTAGTGAATCTAAAGTAACACACACCCATTCAATGCGCACCACCCCGTGATGTTTTTCTCACTCCTACTAGTGAATGTAATGTAACACACACCCATACAATGCCCACCACCCCGTGATGTTTTTCTCACTCCTACTAGTGAATGTAATGTAACACACACCCATACAATGCGCACCACCCCGTGATGTTTTTCTCACTCCTACTAGTGAATGTAATGTAACACACACCCATACAATGCGCACCACCCCGTGATGCTTTTCTCACTCCTACTAGTGAATGTAATGTAACACACACCCATACAATGCGCACCACCCCGTGATGCTTTTCTCACTCCTACTAGTGAATGTAATGTAACACACACCCATACAATGCGCACCACCCCGTGATGCTTTTCTCACTCCTACTAGTGAATGTAATGTAACACACACCCATACAATGCGCACCACCCCGTGATGTTTTTCTCACTCCTACTAGTGAATGTAATGTAACACACACCCATACAATGCCCACCAACCCGTGATGTTTTTCTCACTCCTACTAGTGAATGTAATGTAACACACACCCATACAATGCCCACCACCCCGTGATGTTTTTCTCACTCCTACTAGTGAATGTAATGTAACACACACCCATACAATGCGCACCACCCCGTGATGTTTTTCTCACTCCTACTAGTGAATGTAATGTAACACACACCCATACAATGCGCACCACCCCGTGATGTTTTTCTCACTCCTACTAGTGAATGTAATGTAACACACACCCATACAATGCGCACCACCCCGTGATGTTTTTCTCACTCCTACTAGTGAATCTAAAGTAACACACACCCATTCAATGCGCACCACCCCGTGATGTTTTTCTCACTCCTACTAGTGAATGTAATGTAACACACACCCATACAATGCGCACCACCCCGTGATGTTTTTCTCACTCCTACTAGTGAATGTAATGTAACAAACACCCATACAATGCGCACCACCCCGTGATGTTTTTCTCACTCCTACTAGTGAATGTAATGTGACACACACCATACAATGCGCACCACCCCGTGATGCTTTTCTCACTCCTACTAGTGAATGTAATGTAACACACACCCATACAATGCGCACCACCCCGTGATGCTTTTCTCACTGCTACTAGTGAATGTAATGTAACACACACCGATACAATGCGCACCACCCCGTGATGCTTTTCTCACTGCTACTAGTGAATCTAATGTAACACACACCCATACAATGCGCACCACCCGTGATGCATTTCTCACTCCTACTAGTGAATGTAATGTAACACACACCCATACAATGCGCACCACCCCGTGATGCATTTCTCACTCCTACTAGTGAATGTAATGTAACACACACCCATACAATGCGCACCACCCCGTGATGCATTTCTCACTCCTACTAGTGAATGTAATGTAACACACACCCATACAATGCGCACCACCCCGTGATGCATTTCTCACTCCTACTAGTGAATGTAATGTAACACACACCCATACAATGCGCACCACCCCGTGATGCATTTCTCACTCCTACTAGTGAATGTAATGTAACACACACCCATACAATGCGCACCACCCCGTGATGTTTTTCTCACTCCTACTAGTGAATGTAATGTAACACACACCCATACAATGCGCACCACCCCGTGATGTTTTTCTCACTCCTACTAGTGAATGTAATGTAACACACACCCATACAATGCGCACCACCCCGTGATGTTTTTCTCACTCCTACTAGTGAATGTAATGTACACACACCCATACAATGCGCACCACCCCGTGATGTTTTTCTCACTCCTACTAGTGAATGTAATGTAACACACACCCATACAATGCGCACCACCCCGTGATGCTTTTCTCACTCCTACTAGTGAATGTAATGTAACACACACCCATACAATGCGCACCACCCCGTGATGTTTTTCTCACTCCTACTAGTGAATGTAATGTAACACACACCCATACAATGCCCACCACCCCGTGATGTTTTTCTCACTCCTACTAGTGAATGTAATGTAACACACACCCATACAATGCGCACCACCCCGTGATGTTTTTCTCACTCCTACTAGTGAATGTAATGTAACACACACCCATACAATGCCCACCACCCCGTGATGTTTTTCTCACTCCTACTAGTGAATGTAATGTAACACACACCCATACAATGCGCACCACCCCGTGATGTTTTTCTCACTCCTACTAGTGAATGTAATGTAACACACACCCATACAATGCGCACCACCCCGTGATGTTTTTCTCACTCCTACTAGTGAATGTAATGTAACACACACCCATACAATGCGCACCACCCCGTGATGTTTTTCTCACTCCTACTAGTGAATCTAAAGTAACACACACCCATTCAATGCGCACCACCCCGTGATGTTTTTCTCACTCCTACTAGTGAATGTAATGTAACACACACCCATACAATGCGCACCACCCCGTGATGTTTTTCTCACTCCTACTAGTGAATGTAATGTAACACACACCCATACAATGCGCACCACCCCGTGATGTTTTTCTCACTCCTACTAGTGAATGTAATGTAACACACACCCATACAATGCGCACCACCCCGTGATGTTTTTCTCACTCCTACTAGTGAATGTAATGTAACACACACCCATACAATGCGCACCACCCCGTGATATTTTTCTCACTCCTACTAGTGAATCTAATGTAACACACACCCATTCAATGCGCACCACCCCGTGATATTTTTCTCACTCCTACTAGTGAATCTAATGTAACACAAACCCATACAATGCGCACCACCCCGTGATGTTTTTCTCACTCCTACTAGTGAATGTAATGTAACACACACCCATACAATGCGCACCACCCCGTGATGTTTTCTAACTCCTACTTGTGAATGTAATGTAACACACACCCATACAATGCGCACCACCCCGTGATGCTTTTCTCACTCCTACTAGTGAATGTAATGTAACACACACCCATACAATGCGCACCACCCCGTGATGTTTTTCTCACTCCTACTAGTGAATCTAAAGTAACACACACCCATTCAATGCGCACCACCCCGTGATGTTTTTCTCACTCCTACTAGTGAATGTAATGTAACACACACCCATACAATGCGCACCACCCCGTGATGTTTTTCTCACTCCTACTAGTGAATGTAATGTAACACACACCCATACAATGCGCACCACCCCGTGATGTTTTTCTCACTCCTACTAGTGAATGTAATGTAACACACACCCATACAATGCGCACCACCCCGTGATGTTTTTCTCACTCCTACTAGTGAATGTAATGTAACACACACCATACAATGCGCACCACCCCGTGATGCTTTTCTCACTCCTACTAGTGAATGTAATGTAACACACACCCATACAATGCGCACCACCCCGTGATGCTTTTCTCACTGCTACTAGTGAATGTAATGTAACACACACCCATACAATGCGCACCACCCCGTGATGTTTTTCTCACTCCTACTAGTGAATGTAATGTAACACACACCGATACAATGCGCACCACCCCGTGATGTTTTTCTCACTCCTACTAGTGAATGTAATGTAACACACACCCATAAAATGCGCACCGCCCCGTGATGTTTTTCTCACTCCTACGAGTGAATGTAATGTAACACACACCCATACAATGCGCACCGCCCCGTGATGTTTTTCTCACTCCTACTAGTGAATGTATGTAACACACACCCATACAAATGCGCACCACCCCATGATGTTTTTCTCACTCCTACTAGTGAATCTAAAGTAAACTCACCCATTCAATGCGCACCACCCCGTGATGTTTTTCTCACTCCTACTAGTGAATGTAATGTAACACACACCCATACAATGCGCACCACCCCGTGATGTTTTTCTCACTCCTACTAGTGAATGTAATGTAACACACACCCATACAATGCGCACCACCCCGTGATGCTTTTCTCACTCCTACTAGTGAATGTAATGTAACACACACCCATACAATGCGCACCACCCCGTGATGCTTTTCTCACTGCTACTAGTGAATCTAATGTAACACACACCGATACAATGCGCACCACCCCGTGATGCTTTTCTCACTGCTACTAGTGAATCTAATGTAACACACACCCATACAATGCGCACCACCCCGTGATGCATTTCTCACTCCTACTAGTGAATGTAATGTAACACACACCCATACAATGCGCACCACCCCGTGATGCATTTCTCACTCCTACTAGTGAATGTAATGTAACACACACCCATACAATGCGCACCACCCCGTGATGCATTTCTCACTCCTACTAGTGAATGTAATGTAACACACACCCATACACTGCGCACCACCCCGTGATGCATTTCTCACTCCTACTAGTGAATGTAATGTAACACACACCCATACAATGCGCACCACCCCGTGATGCATTTCTCACTCCTACTAGTGAATGTAATGTAACACACACCCATACAATGCGCACCACCCCGTGATGTTTTTCTCACTCCTACTAGTGAATGTAATGTAACACACACCCATACAATGCGCACCACCCCGTGATGCTTTTCTCACTCCTACTAGTGAATGTAATGTAACACACACCCATACAATGCGCACCACCCCGTGATGCTTTTCTCACTCCTACTAGTGAATGTAATGTAACACACACCCATACAATGCGCACCACACCGTGATGCTTTTCTCACTCCTACTAGTGAATGTAATGTAACACACACCGATACAATGCGCACCACCCCGTGATGCTTTTCTCACTCCTACTAGTGAATGTAATGTAACACACACCCATACAATGCGCACCACCCCGTGATGTTTTTCTCACTCCTACTAGTGAATCTAATGTAACACACACCCATACAATGCGCACCACCCCGTGATGTTTTTCTCACTCCTACTAGTGAATCTAAAGTAACACACACCCATTCAATGCGCACCACCCCGTGATGTTTTTCTCACTCCTACTAGTGAATGTAATGTAACACACACCCATACAATGCGCACCACCCCGTGATGTTTTTCTCACTCCTACTAGTGAATGTAATGTAACACACACCCATACAATGCGCACCACCCCGTGATGTTTTTCTCACTCCTACTAGTGAATGTAATGTAACACACACCCATACAATGCGCACCACCCCGTGATGTTTTTCTCACTCCTACTAGTGAATGTAATGTAACACACACCCATACAATGCGCCCCACCCCGTGATGTTTTTCTCACTCCTACTAGTGAAGGTAATGTAACACACACCCATACAATGCGCACCACCCCGTGATGTTTTTCTCACTCCTACTAGTGAAGGTAATGTAACACACACCCATACAATGCGCACCACCCCGTGATGTTTTTCTCACTCCTACTAGTGAATGTAATGTAACACACACCCATACAATGCGCACCACCCCGTGATGTTTTTCTCACTCCTACTAGTGAATGTAATGTAACACACACCCATACAATGCGCACCACCCCGTGATGTTTTTCTCACTCCTACTAGTGAATGTAATGTAACACACACCCATACAATGCGCACCACCCCGTGATGTTTTTCTCACTCCTACTAGTGAATCTAATGTAACACACACCCATACAATGCGCACCACCCCGTGATGTTTTTCTCACTCCTACTAGTGAATCTAATGTAACACACACCCATACAATGCGCACCACCCCGTGATGTTTTTCTCACTCCTACTAGTGAATCTAAAGTAACACACACCCATTCAATGCGCACAACCCCGTGATGTTTTTCTCACTCCTACTAGTGAATGTAATGTAACACACACCCATACAATGCGCACCACCCCGTGATGTTTTTCTCACTGCTACTAGTGAATGTAATGTAACACACACCGATACAATGCGCACCACCCCGTGATGCTTTTCTCACTGCTACTAGTGAATCTAATGTAACACACACCCATACAATGCGCACCACCCCGTGATGCATTTCTCACTCCTACTAGTGAATGTAATGTAACACACACCCATACAATGCGCACCACCCCGTGATGCATTTCTCACTCCTACTAGTGAATGTAATGTAACACACACCCATACAATGCGCACCACCCCGTGATGCATTTCTCACTCCTACTAGTGAATGTAATGTAACACACACCCATACAATGCGCACCACCCCGTGATGCATTTCTCACTCCTACTAGTGAATGTAATGTAACACACACCCATACAATGCGCACCACCCCGTGATGCATTTCTCACTCCTACTAGTGAATGTAATGTAACACACACCCATACAATGCGCACCACCCCGTGATGCTTTTCTCACTCCTACTAGTGAATGTAATGTAACACACACCCATACAATGCGCACCACCCCGTGATGTTTTTCTCACTCCTACTAGTGAATGTAATGTAACACACACCCATACAATGCGCACCACCCCGTGATGTTTTTCTCACTCCTACTAGTGAATGTAATGTAACACACACCCATACAATGCGCACCACCCCGTGATGTTTTTCTCACTCCTACTAGTGAATGTAATGTAACACACACCCATACAATGCGCACCACCCCGTGATGTTTTTCTCACTCCTACTAGTGAATGTAATGTAACACACACCCATACAATGCGCACCACCCCGTGATGTTTTTCTCACTCCTACTAGTCAATGTAATGTAACACACACCCATACAATGCGCAGCACCCCGTGATGTTTTTCTCACTCCTACTAGTCAATGTAATGTAACACACACCCATACAATGCGCACCACCCCGTGATGTTTTTCTCACTCCTACTAGTCAATGTATGTAACACACACCCATACAATGCGCACCACCCCGTGATGTGTTTCTCACTCCTACTAGTGAATGTAATGTAACACACACCCATACAATGCGCACCACCCCGTGATGTTTTTCTCACTCCTACTAGTGAATGTAATGTAACACACACCCATACAATGCGCACCACCCCGTGATGTTTTTCTCACTCCTACTAGTGAATCTAATGTAACACACACCCATACAATGCGCACCACCCCGTGATGTTTTTCTCACTCCTACTAGTGAATCTAAAGTAACACACACCCATTCAATGCGCACCACCCCGTGATGCTTTTCTCACTCCTACTAGTGAATCTAATGTAACACACACCCATACAATGCGCACCACCCCGTGATGCTTTTCTCACTCCTACTAGTGAATGTAATGTAACACACACCCATACAATGCGCACCACCCCGTGATGCTTTTCTCACTCCTACTAGTGAATCTAAAGTAACACACACCCATTCAATGCGCACCACCCCGTGATGCTTTTCTCACTCCTACTAGTGAATCTAATGTAACACACACCCATACAATGCGCACCACCCCGTGATGCTTTTCTCACTCCTACTAGTGAATGTAATGTAACACACACCCGTACAATGCGCACCACCCCGTGATGCTTTTCTCACTCCTACTAGTGAATGTAATGTAACACACACCCATACAATGCGCACCACCCGTGATGCTTTTCTCACTCCTACTAGTGAATGTAATGTAACACACACCCATACAATGCGCACCACCCCGTGATGCTTTTCTCACTCCTACTAGTGAATGTAATGTAACACACACCCATACAATGCGCACCACCCCGTGATGCTTTTCTCACTCCTACTAGTGAATGTAATGTAACACACACCGATACAATGCGCACCACCCCGTGATGCTTTTCTCACTCCTACTAGTGAATGTAATGTAACACACACCCATACAATGCGCACCACCCTGTGATGTTTTTCTCACTCCTACTAGTGAATCTAATGTAACACACACCCATACAATGCGCACCACCCCGTGATGTTTTTCTCACTCCTACTAGTGAATCTAAAGTAACACACACCCATTCAATGCGCACCACCCCGTGATGTTTTTCTCACTCCTACTAGTGAATGTAATGTAACACACACCCATACAATGCGCACCACCCCGTGATGTTTTTCTCACTCCTACTAGTGAATGTAATGTAACACACACCCATACAATGCGCACCACCCCGTGATGTTTTTCTCACTCCTACTAGTGAATGTAATGTAACACACACCCATACAATGCGCACCACCCCGTGATGTTTTTCTCACTCCTACTAGTGAATGTAATGTAACACACACCCATACAATGCGCACCACCCCGTGATGTTTTTCTCACTCCTACTAGTGAAGGTAATGTAACACACACCCATACAATGCGCACCACCCCGTGATGTTTTTCTCACTCCTACTAGTGAATGTAATGTAACACACACCCATACAATGCGCACCACCCCGTGATGTTTTTCTCACTCCTACTAGTGAATGTAATGTAACACACACCCATACAATGCGCACCACCCCGTGATGTTTTTCTCACTCCTACTAGTGAATGTAATGTAACACACACCCATACAATGCGCACCACCCCGTGATGTTTTTCTCACTCCTACTAGTGAATGTAATGTAACACACACCCATACAATGCGCACCACCCCGTGATGTTTTTCTCACTCCTACTAGTGAATCTAATGTAACACACACCCATACAATGCGCACCACCCCGTGATGTTTTTCTCACTCCTACTAGTGAATCTAAAGTAACACACACCCATTCAATGCGCACAACCCCGTGATGTTTTTCTCACTCCTACTAGTGAATGTAATGTAACACACACCCATACAATGCGCACCACCCCGTGATGCTTTTCTCACTGCTACTAGTGAATGTAATGTAACACACACCGATACAATGCGCACCACCCCGTGATGCTTTTCTCACTGCTACTAGTGAATCTAATGTAACACACACCCATACAATGCGCACCACCCCGTGATGCATTTCTCACTCCTACTAGTGAATGTAATGTAACACACACCCATACAATGCGCACCACCCCGTGATGCATTTCTCACTCCTACTAGTGAATGTAATGTAACACACACCCATACAATGCGCACCACCCCGTAATGCATTTCTCACTCCTACTAGTGAATGTAATGTAACACACACCCATACAATGCGCACCACCCCGTGATGCATTTCTCACTCCTACTAGTGAATGTAATGTAACACACACCCATACAATGCGCACCACCCCGTGATGCATTTCTCACTCCTACTAGTGAATGTAATGTAACACACACCCATACAATGCGCACCACCCCGTGATGCATTTCTCACTCCTACTAGTGAATGTAATGTAACACACACCCATACAATGCGCACCACCCCGTGATGTTTTTCTCACTCCTACTAGTGAATGTAATGTAACACACACCCATACAATGCGCACCACCCCGTGGTGTTTTTCTCACTCCTACTAGTGAATGTAATGTAACACACACCCATACAATGCGCACCACCCCGTGATGTTTTCTCACTCCTACTAGTGAATGTAATGTAACACACACCCATACAATGCGCACTACCCCGTGATGTTTTTCTCACTCCTACTAGTGAATGTAATGTAACACACACCCATACAATGCGCACCACCCCGTGATGTTTTTCTCACTCCTACTAGCGAATGTAATGTAACACACACCCATACAATGCGCACCACCCCGTGATGTTTTTCTCACTCCTACTAGTGAATGTAATGTAACACACACCCATACAATGCGCACCACCCCGTGATGTTTTTCTCACTCCTACTAGTGAATGTAATGTAACACACACCCATACAATGCGCACCACCCCGTGATGTTTTTCTCACTCCTTCGAGTGAATGTAATGTAACACACACCCATACAATGCGCACCACCCCGTGATGCTTTTCTCACTCCTACTAGTGAATGTAATGTAACACACACCCATACAATGCGCACCACCCCGTGATGCTTTTCTCACTCCTACTAGTGAATCTAAAGTAACACACACCCATTCAATGCGCACCACCCCGTGATGCTTTTCTCACTCCTACTAGTGAATCTAATGTAACACACACCCATACAATGCGCACCACCCCGTGATGCTTTTCTCACTCCTACTAGTGAATGTAATGTAACACACACCCATACAATGCGCACCACCCCGTGATGCTTTTCTCACTCCTACTAGTGAATGTAATGTAACACACACCCATACAATGCGCACCACCCCGTGATGCTTTTCTCACTCCTACTAGTGAATGTAATGTAACACACACCCATACAATGCGCACCACCCCGTGATGCTTTTCTCACTCCTACTAGTGAATGTAATGTAACACACACCCATACAATGCGCACCACCCCGTGATGCTTTTCTCACTCCTACTAGTGAATGTAATGTAACACACACCGATACAATGCGCACCACCCCGTGATGCTTTTCTCACTCCTACTAGTGAATGTAATGTAACACACACCCATACAATGCGCACCACCCCGTGATGTTTTTCTCACTCCTACTAGTGAATCTAATGTAACACACACCCATACAATGCGCACCACCCCGTGATGTTTTTCTCACTCCTACTAGTGAATCTAAAGTAACACACACCCATTCAATGCGCACCACCCCGTGATGTTTTTCTCACTCCTACTAGTGAATGTAATGTAACACACACCCATACAATGCGCACCACCCCGTGATGTTTTTCTCACTCCTACTAGTGAATGTAATGTAACACACACCCATACAATGCACACCACCCCGTGATGTTTTTCTCACTCCTACTAGTGAATGTAATGTAACACACACCCATACAATGCGCACCACCCCGTGATGTTTTTCTCACTCCTACTAGTGAATGTAATGTAACACACACCCATACAATGCGCCCCACCCCGTGATGTTTTTCTCACTCCTACTAGTGAAGGTAATGTAACACACACCCATACAATGCGCACCACCCCGTGATGTTTTTCTCACTCCTACTAGTGAAGGTAATGTAACACACACCCATACAATGCGCACCACCCCGTGATGTTTTTCTCACTCCTACTAGTGAATGTAATGTAACACACACCCATACAATGCGCACCATCCCGTGATGTTTTTCTCACTCCTACTAGTGAATGTAATGTAACACACACCCATACAATGCGCACCACCCCGTGATGTTTTTCTCACTCCTACTAGTGAATGTAATGTAACACACACCCATACAATGCGCACCACCCCGTGATGTTTTTCTCACTCCTACTAGTGAATCTAATGTAACACACACCCATACAATGCGCACCACCCCGTGATGTTTTTCTCACTCCTACTAGTGAATCTAATGTAACACACACCCATACAATGCGCACCACCCCGTGATGTTTTTCTCACTCCTACTAGTGAATCTAAAGTAACACACACCCATTCAATGCGCACAACCCCGTGATGTTTTTCTCACTCCTACTAGTGAATGTAATGTAACACACACCCATACAATGCGCACCACCCCGTGATGTTTTTCTCACTCCTACTAGTGAATGTAATGTAACACACACCCATACAATGCGCACCACCCCGTGATGTTTTTCTCACTCCTACTAGTGAATGTAATGTAACACACACCCATACAATGCGCACCACCCCGTGATGTTTTTCTCACTCCTACTAGTGAATGTAATGTAACACACACCCATACAATGCGCACCACCCCGTGATGCTTTTCTCACTCCTACTAGTGAATGTAATGTAACACACACCCATACAATGCGCACCACCCCGTGATGCTTTTCTCACTCCTACTAGTGAATGTAATGTAACACAAACCGATACAATGCGCACCACCCCGTGATGCTTTTCTCACTCCTACTAGTGAATGTAATGTAACACACACCCATAAAATGCGCACCACCCCGTGATGCTTTTCTCACTCCTACTAGTGAATGTAATGTAACACACACCCATACAATGCGCACCACCCCGTGATGTTTTTCTCACTCCTACTAGTGAATGTAATGTAACACACACCCATACAATGCGCACCACCCCGTGATGTTTTTCTCACTCCTACTAGTGAATGTAATGTAACACACACCCATACAATGCGCACAACCCCGTGAGGTTTTTCTCACTCCTACTAGTGAATGTAATGTAACACACACCCATACAATGCGCACCACCCCGTGATGTTTTTCTCACTCCTACTAGTGAAGGTAATGTAACACACACCCATACAATGCGCACCACCCCGTGATGTTTTTCTCACTCCTACTAGTGAAGGTAATGTAACACACACCCATACAATGCGCACCACCCCGTGATGTTTTTCTCACTCCTACTAGTGAAGGTAATGTAACACACACCCATACAATGCGCACCACCCCGTGATGTTTTTCTCACTCCTACTAGTGAATGTAATGTAACACACACCCATACAATGCGCACCACCCCGTGATGTTTTTCTCACTCCTACTAGTGAATGTAATGTAACACACACCCATACAATGCGCACCACCCCGTGATGTTTTTCTCACTCCTACTAGTGAATCTAATGTAACACACAGCCATACAATGCGCACCACCCCGTGATGTTTTTCTCACTCCTACTAGTGAATCTAATGTAACACACACCCATACAATGCGCACCACCCCGTGATGTTTTTCTCACTCCTACTAGTGAATCTAAAGTAACACACACCCATTCAATGCGCACCACCCCGTGATGTTTTTCTCACTCCTCCTAGTGAATGTAATGTAACACACACCCATACAATGCGCACCACCCCGTGATGTTTTTCTCACTCCTACTAGTGAATGTAATGTAACACACACCCATACAATGCGCACCACCCCGTGATGTTTTTCTCACTCCTACTAGTGAATGTAATGTAACACACACCCATACAATGCGCACCACCCCGTGATGCTTTTCTCACTCCTACTAGTGAATGTAATGTAACACACACTCATACAATGCGCACCACCCCGTGATGCTTTTCTCACTCCTACTAGTGAATGTAATGTAACACACACCCATACAATGCGCACCACCCCGTGATGCTTTTCTCACTCCTACTAGTGAATGTAATGTAACACACACCCATACAATGCGCACCACCCCGTGATGTTTTTCTCACTCCTACTAGTGAATGTAATGTAACACACACCCATACAATGCGCACCACCCCGTGATGATTTTCTCACTCCTACTAGTGAATGTAATGTAACACACACCCATACAATGCGCACCACCCCGTGATGTTTTTCTCACTCCTACTAGTGAATGTAATGTAACACACACCCATACAATGCGCACCACCCCGTGATGTTTTTCTCACTCCTACTAGTGAAGGTAATGTAACACACACCCATACAATGCGCACCACCCCGTGATGTTTTTCTCACTCCTACTAGTGAAGGTAATGTAACACACACCCATACAATGCGCACCACCCCGTGATGTTTTTCTCACTCCTACTAGTGAATGTAATGTAACACACACCCATACAATGCGCACCACCCCGTGATGTTTTTCTCACTCCTACTAGTGAATGTAATGTAACACACACCCATACAATGCGCACCACCCCGTGATGTTTTTCTCACTCCTACTAGTGAATGTAATGTAACACACACCCATACAATGCGCACCACCTCGTGATGTTTTTCTCACTCCTACTAGTGAATGTAATGTAACACACACCCATACAATGCGCACCACCCCGTGATGTTTTTCTCACTCCTACTAGTGAATCTAATGTAACACACACCCATACAATGCGCACCACCCCGTGATGTTTTTCTCACTCCTACTAGTGAATCTAAAGTAACACACACCCATTCAATGCGCACCACCCCGTGATGTTTTTCTCACTCCTACTAGTGAATGTAATGTAACACACACCCATACAATGCGCACCACCCCGTGATGTTTTTCTCACTCCCACTAGTGAATGTAATGTAACACACACCCATACAATGCGCACCACCCCGTGATGTTTTTCTCACTCCTACTAGTGAATGTAATGTAACACACACCCATACAATGCGCACCACCCCGTGATGTTTTTCTCACTCCTACTAGTGAATGTAATGTAACACACACCCATACAATGCGCACCACCCCGTGATGCTTTTCTCACTCCTACTAGTGAATGTAATGTAACACACACCCATACAATGCGCACCACCCCGTGATGCTTTTCTCACTCCTACTAGTGAATGTAATATAACACAAACCGATACAATGCGCACCACCCCGTGATGCTTTTCTCACTCCTACTAGTGAATGTAATGTAACACACACCCATAAAATGCGCACCACCCCTGATGCTTTTCTCACTCCTACTAGTTAATGTAATGTAACACACACCCATACAATGCGCACCACCCCGTGATGTTTTTCTCACTCCTACTAGTGAATGTAATGTAACACACACCCATACAATGCGCACCACCCCGTGATGTTTTTCTCACTCCTACTAGTGAATGTAATGTAACACACACCCATACAATGCGCACCACCCCGTGATGTTTTTCTCACTCCTACTAGTGAATCTAAAGTAACACTCACCCATTCAATGCGCACCACCCCGTGATGTTTTTCTTACTCCTACTAGTGAATGTAATGTAACACACACCCATACAATGCGCACCACCCCGTGATGTTTTTCTCACTCCTACTAGTGAATGTAATGTAACACACACCCATACAATGCGCACCACCCCGTGATGTTTTTCTCACTCCTACTAGTGAATGTAATGTAACACACACCCATACAATGCGCACCACCCCGTGATGTTTTTCTCACTCCTACTAGTGAATGTAATGTAACACACACCCATACAATGCGCACCACCCCGTGATGTTTTTCTCACTCCTACTAGTGAATGTAATGTAACACACACCCATACAATGCGCACCACCCCGTGATGTTTTTCTCACT
This sequence comes from Cavia porcellus, assembly GCF_034190915.1. Classification (NCBI taxonomy): domain Eukaryota; kingdom Metazoa; phylum Chordata; class Mammalia; order Rodentia; family Caviidae; genus Cavia; species Cavia porcellus. The sequence continues at coordinate 28,427 of NW_026947860.1, read as the reverse complement.
CCTACTAGTGAATGTAATGTAACACACACCCATACAATGCGCACCACCCCGTGATGTTTTTCTCACTCCTACTAGTGAATGTAATGTAACACACACCCATACAATGCGCACCACCCCGTGATGTTTTTCTCACTCCTACTAGTGAATGTAATGTAACACACACCCATACAATGCGCACCACCCCGTGATGTTTTTCTCACTCCTACTAGTCAATGTAATGTAACACACACCCATACAATGCGCACCACCCCGTGATGTTTTTCTCACTCCTACTAGTCAATGTAATGTAACACACACCCATACAATGCGCACCACCCCGTGATGTTTTTCTCACTCCTACTAGTCAATGTAATGTAACACACACCCATACAATGCGCACCACCCCGTGATGTTTTTCTCACTCCTACTAGTCAATGTAATGTAACACACACCCATACAATGCGCACCACCCCGTGATGTTTTTCTCACTCCTACTAGTGAATGTAATGTAACACACACCCATACAATGCGCACCACCCCGTGATGTTTTTCTCACTCCTACTAGTGAATGTAATGTAACACACACCCATACAATGCGCACCACCCCGTGATGTTTTTCTCACTCCTACTAGTGAATGTAATGTAACACACACCCATACAATGCGCACCACCCCGTGATGTTTTTCTCACTCCTACTAGTGAATCTAATGTAACACACACCCATTCAATGCGCACCACCCCGTGATGTTTTTCTCACTCCTACTAGTGAATCTAATGTAACACAAACCCATACAATGCGCACCACCCCGTGATGTTTTTCTCACTCCTACTAGTGAATGTAATGTAACACACACCCATACAATGCGCACCACCCCGTGATGTTTTTCTAACTCCTACTTGTGAATGTAATGTAACACACACCCATACAATGGGCACCACCCCGTGATGCTTTTCTCACTCCTACTAGTGAATGTAATGTAACACACACCCATACAATGCGCACCACCCCGTGATGTTTTTCTCACTCCTACTAGTGAATCTAAAGTAACACACACCCATTCAATGCGCACCACCCCGTGATGTTTTTCTCACTCCTACTAGTGAATGTAATGTAACACACACCCATACAATGCGCACCACCCCGTGATGTTTTTCTCACTCCTACTAGTGAATGTAATGTAACACACACCCATAAAATGCGCACCACCCCGTGATGTTTTTCTCACTCCTACTAGTGAATGTAATGTAACACACACCCATACAATGCGCACCACCCCGTGATGTTTTTCTCACTCCTACTAGTGAATGTAATGTAACACACACCCATACAATGCGCACCACCCCGTGATGCTTTTCTCACTCCTACTAGTGAATGTAATGTAACACACACCCATACAATGCGCACCACCCCGTGATGCTTTTCTCACTGCTACTAGTGAATGTAATGTAACACACACCCATACAATGCGCACCACCCCGTGATGTTTTTCTCACTCCTACTAGTGAATGTAATGTAACACACACCGATACAATGCGCACCACCCCGTGATGTTTTTCTCACTCCTACTAGTGAATGTAATGTAACACACACCCATAAAATGCGCACCGCCCCGTGATGTTTTTCTCACTCCTACTAGTGAATGTAATGTAACACACACCCATACAATGCGCACCGCCCCGTGATGTTTTTCTCACTCCTACTAGTGAATCTAATGTAACACACACCCATACAATGCGCACCACCCCATGATGTTTTTCTCACTCCTACTAGTGAATCTAAAGTAACACTCACCCATTCAATGCGCACCACCCCGTGATGTTTTTCTCACTCCTACTAGTGAATGTAATGTAACACACACCCATACAATGCGCACCACCCCGTGATGTTTTTCTCACTCCTACTAGTGAATGTAATGTAACACACACCCATACAATGCGCACCACCCCGTGATGTTTTTCTCACTCCTACTAGTGAATGTAATGTAACACACACCCATACAATGCGCACCACCCCGTGATGTTTTTCTCACTCCTACTAGTGAATGTAATGTAACACACACCCATACAATGCGCACCACCCCGTGATGCTTTTCTCACTCCTACTAGTGAATGTAATGTAACACACACCCATACAATGCGCACCACCCCGTGATGCTTTTCTCACTGCTACTAGTGAATGTAATGTAACACACACCCATTCAATGCGCACCACCCCGTGATGCTTTTCTCACTGCTACTAGTGAATCTAATGTAACACACACCCATACAATGCGCACCACCCCGTGATGCATTTCTCACTCCTACTAGTGAATGTAATGTAACACACACCCATACAATGCGCACCACCCCGTGATGCATTTCTCACTCCTACTAGTGAATGTAATGTAACACACACCCATACAATGCGCACCACCCTGTGATGCATTTCTCACTCCTACTAGTGAATGTAATGTAACACACACCCATACAATGCGCACCACCCCGTGATGCATTTCTCACTCCTACTAGTGAATGTAATGTAACACACACCCATACAATGCGCACCACCCCGTGATGCATTTCTCACTCCTACTAGTGAATGTTATGTAACACACACCCATACAATGCGCACCACCCCGTGATGTTTTTCTCACTCCTACTAGTGAATGTAATGTAACACACACCCATACAATGCGCACCACCCCGTGATGTTTTTCTCACTCCTACTAGTGAATGTAATGTAACACACACCCATACAATGCGCACCACCCCGTGATGTTTTTCTCACTCTTACTAGTGAATGTAATGTAACACACACCCATACAATGCGCACCACCCCGTGATGTTTTTCTCACTCCTACTAGTGAATGTAATGTAACACACACCCATACAATGCGCACCACCCCGTGATGTTTTTCTCACTCCTACTAGTGAATGTAATGTAACACACACCCATACAATGCGCACCACCCCGTGATGTTTTTCTCACTCCTACTAGTGAATGTAATGTAACACACACCCATACAATGCGCACCACCCCGTGATGTTTTTCTCACTCCTACTAGTCAATGTAATGTAACACACACCCATACAATGCGCACCACCCCGTGATGTTTTTCTCACTCCTACTAGTCAATGTAATGTAACACACACCCATACAATGCGCACCACCCCGTGATGTTTTTCTCACTCCTACTAGTGAATGTAATGTAACACACACCCATACAATGCGCACCACCCCGTGATGCTTTTCTCACTCCTACTAGTGAATGTAATGTAACACACACCCATACAATGCGCACCACCCCGTGATGTTTTTCTCACTCCTACTAGTGAATCTAATGTAACACACACCCATACAATGCGCACCACCCCGTGATGTTTTTCTCACTCCTACTAGTGAATCTAAAGTAACACACACCCATTCAATGCGCACCACCCCGTGATGTTTTTCTCACTCCTACTAGTGAATGTAATGTAACACACACCCATACAATGCGCACCACCCCGTGATGTTTTTCTCACTCCTACTAGTGAATGTAATGTAACACACACCCATACAATGCGCACCACCCCGTGATGTTTTTCTCACTCCTACTAGTGAATGTAATGTAACACACACCCATACAATGCGCACCACCCCGTGATGTTTTTCTCACTCCTTCGAGTGAATGTAATGTAACACACACCCATACAATGCGCACCACCCCGTGATGCTTTTCTCACTCCTACTAGTGAATGTAATGTAACACACACCCATACAATGCGCACCACCCCGTGATGCTTTTCTCACTCCTACTAGTGAATCTAAAGTAACACACACCCATTCAATGCGCACCACCCCGTGATGCTTTTCTCACTCCTACTAGTGAATCTAATGTAACACACACCCATACAATGCGCACCACCCCGTGATGCTTTTCTCACTCCTACTAGTGAATGTAATGTAACACACACCCATACAATGCGCACCACCCCGTGATGCTTTTCTCACTCCTACTAGTGAATGTAATGTAACACACACCCATACAATGCGCACCACCCCGTGATGCTTTTCTCACTCCTACTAGTGAATGTAATGTAACACACACCCATACAATGCGCACCACCCCGTGATGCTTTTCTCACTCCTACTAGTGAATGTAATGTAACACACACCCATACAATGCGCACCACCCCGTGATGCTTTTCTCACTCCTACTAGTGAATGTAATGTAACACACACCGATACAATGCGCACCACCCCGTGATGCTTTTCTCACTCCTACTAGTGAATGTAATGTAACACACACCCATACAATGCGCACCACCCCGTGATGTTTTTCTCACTCCTACTAGTGAATCTAATGTAACACACACCCATACAATGCGCACCACCCCGTGATGTTTTTCTCACTCCTACTAGTGAATCTAAAGTAACACACACCCATTCAATGCGCACCACCCCGTGATGTTTTTCTCACTCCTACTAGTGAATGTAATGTAACACACACCCATACAATGCGCACCACCCCGTGATGTTTTTCTCACTCCTACTAGTGAATGTAATGTAACACACACCCATACAATGCGCACCACCCCGTGATGTTTTTCTCACTCCTACTAGTGAATGTAATGTAACACACACCCATACAATGCGCACCACCCCGTGATGTTTTTCTCACTCCTACTAGTGAATGTAATGTAACACACACCCATACAATGCGCCCCACCCCGTGATGTTTTTCTCACTCCTACTAGTGAAGGTAATGTAACACACACCCATACAATGCGCACCACCCCGTGATGTTTTTCTCACTCCTACTAGTGAAGGTAATGTAACACACACCCATACAATGCGCACCACCCCGTGATGTTTTTCTCACTCCTACTAGTGAATGTAATGTAACACACACCCATACAATGCGCACCACCCCGTGATGTTTTTCTCACTCCTACTAGTGAATGTAATGTAACACACACCCATACAATGCGCACCACCCCGTGATGTTTTTCTCACTCCTACTAGTGAATGTAATGTAACACACACCCATACAATGCGCACCACCCCGTGATGTTTTTCTCACTCCTACTAGTGAATGTAATGTAACACACACCCATACAATGCGCACCACCCCGTGATGTTTTTCTCACTCCTACTAGTGAATGTAATGTAACACACACCCATACAATGCGCACCACCCCGTGATGTTTTTCTCACTCCTACTAGTGAATCTAAAGTAACACACACCCATTCAATGCGCACAACCCCGTGATGTTTTTCTCACTCCTACTAGTGAATGTAATGTAACACACACCCATACAATGCGCACCACCCCGTGATGTTTTTCTCACTCCTACTAGTGAATGTAATGTAACACACACCCATACAATGCGCACCACCCCGTGATGTTTTTCTCACTCCTACTAGTGAATGTAATGTAACACACACCCATACAATGCGCACCACCCCGGGATGCTTTTCTCACTCCTACTAGTGAATGTAATGTAACACACACCCATACAATGCGCACCACCCCGTGATGCTTTTCTCACTCCTACTAGTGAATGTAATGTAACACAAACCGATACAATGCGCACCACCCCGTGATGCTTTTCTCACTCCTACTAGTGAATGTGATGTAACACACACCCATAAAATGCGCACCACCCCGTGATGCTTTTCTCACTCCTACTAGTGAATGTAATGTAACACACACCCATACAATGCGCACCACCCCGTGATGTTTTTCTCACTCCTACTAGTGAATGTAATGTAACACACACCCATACAATGCGCACCACCCCGTGATGTTTTTCTCACTCCTACTAGTGAATCTAAAGTAACACACACCCATTCAATGCGCACCACCCCGTGATGTTTTTCTCACTCGTACTAGTGAATGTAATGTAACACACACCCATACAATGCGCACCACCCCGTGATGTTTTTCTCACTCCTACTAGTGAATGTAATGTAACACACACCCATACAATGCGCACCACCCCGTGATGCTTTTCTCACTCCTACTAGTGAATGTAATGTAACACACACCCATACAATGCGCACCACCCCGTGATGCTTTTCTCACTCCTACTAGTGAATGTAATGTAACACACACCCATACAATGCGCACCACCCCGTGATGCTTTTCTCACTCCTACTAGTGAATGTAATGTAACACACACCCATACAATGCGCACCACCCCGTGATGCTTTTCTCACTCCTACTAGTGAATGTAATGTAACACACACCCATACAATGCGCACCACCCCGTGATGTTTTTCTCACTCCTACTAGTGAATGTAATGTAACACACACCCATACAATGCGCACCACCCCGTGATGATTTTCTCACTCCTACTAGTGAATGTAATGTAACACACACCCATACAATGCGCACCACCCCGTGATGTTTTTCTCACTCCTACTAGTGAATGTAATGTAACACACACCCATACAATGCGCACCACCCCGTGATGTTTTTCTCACTCCTACTAGTGAAGGTAATGTAACACACACCCATACAATGCGCACCACCCCGTGATATTTTTCTCACTCCTACTAGTGAAGGTAATGTAACACACACCCATACAATGCGCACCACCCCGTGATGTTTTTCTCACTCCTACTAGTGAATGTAATGTAACACACACCCATACAATGCGCACCACCCCGTGATGTTTTTCTCACTCCTACTAGTGAATGTAATGTAACACACACCCATACAATGCGCACCACCCCGTGATGTTTTTCTCACTCCTACTAGTGAATGTAATGTAACACACACCCATACAATGCGCACCACCTCGTGATGTTTTTCTCACTCCTACTAGTGAATCTAATGTAACACACACCCATACAATGCGCACCACCCCGTGATGTTTTTCTCACTCCTACTAGTGAATCTAATGTAACACACACCCATACAATGCGCACCACCCCGTGATGTTTTTCTCACTCCTACTAGTGAATCTAAAGTAACACACACCCATTCAATGCGCACCACCCCGTGATGTTTTTCTCACTCCTACTAGTGAATGTAATGTAACACACACCCATACAATGCGCACCACCCCGTGATGTTTTTCTCACTCCCACTAGTGAATGTAATGTAACACACACCCATACAATGCGCACCACCCCGTGATGTTTTTCTCACTCCTACTAGTGAATGTAATGTAACACACACCCATACAATGCGCACCACCCCGTGATGTTTTTCTCACTCCTACTAGTGAATGTAATGTAACACACACCCATACAATGCGCACCACCCCGTGATGCTTTTCTCACTCCTACTAGTGAATGTAATGTAACACACACCCATACAATGCGCACCACCCCGTGATGCTTTTCTCACTCCTACTAGTGAATGTAATATAACACAAACCGATACAATGCGCACCACCCCGTGATGCTTTTCTCACTCCTACTAGTGAATGTAATGTAACACACACCCATAAAATGCGCACCACCCCGTGATGCTTTTCTCACTCCTACTAGTGAATGTAATGTAACACACACCCATACAATGCGCACCACCCCGTGATGTTTTTCTCACTCCTACTAGTGAATGTAATGTAACACACACCCATACAATGCGCACCACCCCGTGATGTTTTTCTCACTCCTACTAGTGAATGTAATGTAACACACACCCATACAATGCGCACCACCTCGTGATGTTTTTCTCACTCCTACTAGTGAATCTAATGTAACACACACCCATACAATGCGCACCACCCCGTGATGTTTTTCTCACTCCTACTAGTGAATCTAATGTAACACACACCCATACAATGCGCACCACCCCGTGATGTTTTTCTCACTCCTACTAGTGAATCTAAAGTAACACACACCCATTCAATGCGCACCACCCCGTGATGTTTTTCTCACTCCTACTAGTGAATCTAAAGTAACACACACCCATTCAATGCGCACCACCCCGTGATGTTTTTCTCACTCCTACTAGTGAATGTAATGTAACACACACCCATACAATGCGCACCACCCCGTGATGTTTTTCTCACTCCTACTAGTGAATGTAATGTAACACACACCCATACAATGCGCACCACCCCGTGATGTTTTTCTCACTCCTACTAGTGAATGTAATGTAACACACACCCATACAATGCGCACCACCCCGTGATGTTTTTCTCACTCCTTCGAGTGAATGTAATGTAACACACACCCATACAATGCGCACCACCCCGTGATGCTTTTCTCACTCCTACTAGTGAATGTAATGTAACACACACCCATACAATGCGCACCACCCCGTGATGCTTTTCTCACTCCTACTAGTGAATCTAAAGTAACACACACCCATTCAATGCGCACCACCCCGTGATGCTTTTCTCACTCCTACTAGTGAATCTAATGTAACACACACCCATACAATGCGCACCACCCCGTGATGCTTTTCTCACTCCTACTAGTGAATGTAATGTAACACACACCCATACAATGCGCACCACCCCGTGATGCTTTTCTCACTCCTACTAGTGAATGTAATGTAACACACACCCATACAATGCGCACCACCCCGTGATGCTTTTCTCACTCCTACTAGTGAATGTAATGTAACACACACCCATACAATGCGCACCACCCCGTGATGCTTTTCTCACTCCTACTAGTGAATGTAATGTAACACACACCCATACAATGCGCACCACCCCGTGATGCTTTTCTCACTCCTACTAGTGAATGTAATGTAACACACACCGATACAATGCGCACCACCCCGTGATGCTTTTCTCACTCCTACTAGTGAATGTAATGTAACACACACCCATACAATGCGCACCACCCCGTGATGTTTTTCTCACTCCTACTAGTGAATCTAATGTAACACACACCCATACAATGCGCACCACCCCGTGATGTTTTTCTCACTCCTACTAGTGAATCTAAAGTAACACACACCCATTCAATGCGCACCACCCCGTGATGTTTTTCTCACTCCTACTAGTGAATGTAATGTAACACACACCCATACAATGCGCACCACCCCGTGATGTTTTTCTCACTCCTACTAGTGAATGTAATGTAACACACACCCATACAATGCGCACCACCCCGTGATGTTTTTCTCACTCCTACTAGTGAATGTAATGTAACACACACCCATACAATGCGCACCACCCCGTGATGTTTTTCTCACTCCTACTAGTGAATGTAATGTAACACACACCCATACAATGCGCCCCACCCCGTGATGTTTTTCTCACTCCTACTAGTGAAGGTAATGTAACACACACCCATACAATGCGCACCACCCCGTGATGTTTTTCTCACTCCTACTAGTGAAGGTAATGTAACACACACCCATACAATGCGCACCACCCCGTGATGTTTTTCTCACTCCTACTAGTGAATGTAATGTAACACACACCCATACAATGCGCACCACCCCGTGATGTTTTTCTCACTCCTACTAGTGAATGTAATGTAACACACACCCATACAATGCGCACCACCCCGTGATGTTTTTCTCACTCCTACTAGTGAATGTAATGTAACACACACCCATACAATGCGCACCACCCCGTGATGTTTTTCTCACTCCTACTAGTGAATGTAATGTAACACACACCCATACAATGCGCACCACCCCGTGATGTTTTTCTCACTCCTACTAGTGAATGTAATGTAACACACACCCATACAATGCGCACCACCCCGTGATGTTTTTCTCACTCCTACTAGTGAATCTAAAGTAACACACACCCATTCAATGCGCACAACCCCGTGATGTTTTTCTCACTCCTACTAGTGAATGTAATGTAACACACACCCATACAATGCGCACCACCCCGTGATGTTTTTCTCACTCCTACTAGTGAATGTAATGTAACACACACCCATACAATGCGCACCACCCCGTGATGTTTTTCTCACTCCTACTAGTGAATGTAATGTAACACACACCCATACAATGCGCACCACCCCGGGATGCTTTTCTCACTCCTACTAGTGAATGTAATGTAACACACACCCATACAATGCGCACCACCCCGTGATGCTTTTCTCACTCCTACTAGTGAATGTAATGTAACACAAACCGATACAATGCGCACCACCCCGTGATGCTTTTCTCACTCCTACTAGTGAATGTGATGTAACACACACCCATAAAATGCGCACCACCCCGTGATGCTTTTCTCACTCCTACTAGTGAATGTAATGTAACACACACCCATACAATGCGCACCACCCCGTGATGTTTTTCTCACTCCTACTAGTGAATGTAATGTAACACACACCCATACAATGCGCACCACCCCGTGATGTTTTTCTCACTCCTACTAGTGAATCTAAAGTAACACACACCCATTCAATGCGCACCACCCCGTGATGTTTTTCTCACTCGTACTAGTGAATGTAATGTAACACACACCCATACAATGCGCACCACCCCGTGATGTTTTTCTCACTCCTACTAGTGAATGTAATGTAACACACACCCATACAATGCGCACCACCCCGTGATGCTTTTCTCACTCCTACTAGTGAATGTAATGTAACACACACCCATACAATGCGCACCACCCCGTGATGCTTTTCTCACTCCTACTAGTGAATGTAATGTAACACACACCCATACAATGCGCACCACCCCGTGATGCTTTTCTCACTCCTACTAGTGAATGTAATGTAACACACACCCATACAATGCGCACCACCCCGTGATGCTTTTCTCACTCCTACTAGTGAATGTAATGTAACACACACCCATACAATGCGCACCACCCCGTGATGTTTTTCTCACTCCTACTAGTGAATGTAATGTAACACACACCCATACAATGCGCACCACCCCGTGATGATTTTCTCACTCCTACTAGTGAATGTAATGTAACACACACCCATACAATGCGCACCACCCCGTGATGTTTTTCTCACTCCTACTAGTGAATGTAATGTAACACACACCCATACAATGCGCACCACCCCGTGATGTTTTTCTCACTCCTACTAGTGAAGGTAATGTAACACACACCCATACAATGCGCACCACCCCGTGATATTTTTCTCACTCCTACTAGTGAAGGTAATGTAACACACACCCATACAATGCGCACCACCCCGTGATGTTTTTCTCACTCCTACTAGTGAATGTAATGTAACACACACCCATACAATGCGCACCACCCCGTGATGTTTTTCTCACTCCTACTAGTGAATGTAATGTAACACACACCCATACAATGCGCACCACCCCGTGATGTTTTTCTCACTCCTACTAGTGAATGTAATGTAACACACACCCATACAATGCGCACCACCTCGTGATGTTTTTCTCACTCCTACTAGTGAATCTAATGTAACACACACCCATACAATGCGCACCACCCCGTGATGTTTTTCTCACTCCTACTAGTGAATCTAATGTAACACACACCCATACAATGCGCACCACCCCGTGATGTTTTTCTCACTCCTACTAGTGAATCTAAAGTAACACACACCCATTCAATGCGCACCACCCCGTGATGTTTTTCTCACTCCTACTAGTGAATGTAATGTAACACACACCCATACAATGCGCACCACCCCGTGATGTTTTTCTCACTCCCACTAGTGAATGTAATGTAACACACACCCATACAATGCGCACCACCCCGTGATGTTTTTCTCACTCCTACTAGTGAATGTAATGTAACACACACCCATACAATGCGCACCACCCCGTGATGTTTTTCTCACTCCTACTAGTGAATGTAATGTAACACACACCCATACAATGCGCACCACCCCGTGATGCTTTTCTCACTCCTACTAGTGAATGTAATGTAACACACACCCATACAATGCGCACCACCCCGTGATGCTTTTCTCACTCCTACTAGTGAATGTAATATAACACAAACCGATACAATGCGCACCACCCCGTGATGCTTTTCTCACTCCTACTAGTGAATGTAATGTAACACACACCCATAAAATGCGCACCACCCCGTGATGCTTTTCTCACTCCTACTAGTGAATGTAATGTAACACACACCCATACAATGCGCACCACCCCGTGATGTTTTTCTCACTCCTACTAGTGAATCTAATGTAACACACACCCATACAATGCGCACCACCCCGTGATGTTTTTCTCACTCCTACTAGTGAATGTAATGTAACACACACCCATACAATGCGCACCACCTCGTGATGTTTTTCTCACTCCTACTAGTGAATCTAATGTAACACACACCCATACAATGCGCACCACCCCGTGATGTTTTTCTCACTCCTACTAGTGAATCTAATGTAACACACACCCATACAATGCGCACCACCCCGTGATGTTTTTCTCACTCCTACTAGTGAATCTAAAGTAACACACACCCATTCAATGCGCACCACCCCGTGATGTTTTTCTCACTCCTACTAGTGAATGTAATGTAACACACACCCATACAATGCGCACCACCCCGTGATGTTTTTCTCACTCCCACTAGTGAATGTAATGTAACACACACCCATACAATGCGCACCACCCCGTGATGTTTTTCTCACTCCTACTAGTGAATGTAATGTAACACACACCCATACAATGCGCACCACCCCGTGATGTTTTTCTCACTCCTACTAGTGAATGTAATGTAACACACACCCATACAATGCGCACCACCCCGTGATGCTTTTCTCACTCCTACTAGTGAATGTAATGTAACACACACCCATACAATGCGCACCACCCCGTGATGCTTTTCTCACTCCTACTAGTGAATGTAATATAACACAAACCGATACAATGCGCACCACCCCGTGATGCTTTTCTCACTCCTACTAGTGAATGTAATGTAACACACACCCATAAAATGCGCACCACCCCGTGATGCTTTTCTCACTCCTACTAGTGAATGTAATGTAACACACACCCATACAATGCGCACCACCCCGTGATGTTTTTCTCACTCCTACTAGTGAATGTAATGTAACACACACCCATACAATGCGCACCACCCCGTGATGTTTTTCTCACTCCTACTAGTGAATGTAATGTAACACACACCCATACAATGCGCACCACCCCGTGATGTTTTTCTCACTCCTACTAGTGAATCTAAAGTAACACTCACCCATTCAATGCGCACCACCCCGTGATGTTTTTCTCACTCCTACTAGTGAATGTAATGTAACACACACCCATACAATGCACACCACCCCGTGATGTTTTTCTCACTCCTACTAGTGAATGTAATGTAACACACACCCATACAATGCGCACCACCCCGTGATGTTTTTCTCACTCCTACTAGTGAATGTAATGTAACACACACCCATACAATGCGCACCACCCCGTGATGTTTTTCTCACTCCTACTAGTGAATGTAATGTAACACACACCCATACAATGCGCACCACCCCGTGATGTTTTTCTCACTCCTACTAGTGAATGTAATGTAACACACACCCATACAATGCGCACCACCCCGTGATGTTTTTCTCACTCCTACTAGTGAATGTAATGTAACACACACCCATACAATGCGCACCACCCCGTGATGTTTTTCTCACTCCTACTAGTGAATGTAATGTAACACACACCCATACAATGCGCACCACCCCGTGATGTTTTTCTCGCTCCTACTAGTGAATGTAATGTAACACACACCCATACAATGCGCACCACCCCGTGATGTTTTTCTCGCTCCTACTAGTGAATGTAATGTAACACACACCCATACAATGCGCACCACCCCGTGATGTTTTTCTCACTCCTACTAGTGAAGGTAATGTAACACACACCCATACAATGCGCACCACCCCGTGATATTTTTCTCACTCCTACTAGTGAAGGTAATGTAACACACACCCATACAATGCGCACCACCCCGTGATGTTTTTCTCACTCCTACTAGTGAATGTAATGTAACACACACCCATACAATGCGCACCACCCCGTGATGTTTTTCTCACTCCTACTAGTGAATGTAATGTAACACACACCCATACAATGCGCACCACCCCGTGATGTTTTTCTCACTCCTACTAGTGAATGTAATGTAACACACACCCATACAATGCGCACCACCTCGTGATGTTTTTCTCACTCCTACTAGTGAATCTAATGTAACACACACCCATACAATGCGCACCACCCCGTGATGTTTTTCTCACTCCTACTAGTGAATCTAATGTAACACACACCCATACAATGCGCACCACCCCGTGATGTTTTTCTCACTCCTACTAGTGAATCTAAAGTAACACACACCCATTCAATGCGCACCACCCCGTGATGTTTTTCTCACTCCTACTAGTGAATGTAATGTAACACACACCCATACAATGCGCACCACCCCGTGATGTTTTTCTCACTCCCACTAGTGAATGTAATGTAACACACACCCATACAATGCGCACCACCCCGTGATGTTTTTCTCACTCCTACTAGTGAATGTAATGTAACACACACCCATACAATGCGCACCACCCCGTGATGTTTTTCTCACTCCTACTAGTGAATGTAATGTAACACACACCCATACAATGCGCACCACCCCGTGATGCTTTTCTCACTCCTACTAGTGAATGTAATGTAACACACACCCATACAATGCGCACCACCCCGTGATGCTTTTCTCACTCCTACTAGTGAATGTAATATAACACAAACCGATACAATGCGCACCACCCCGTGATGCTTTTCTCACTCCTACTAGTGAATGTAATGTAACACACACCCATAAAATGCGCACCACCCCGTGATGCTTTTCTCACTCCTACTAGTGAATGTAATGTAACACACACCCATACAATGCGCACCACCCCGTGATGTTTTTCTCACTCCTACTAGTGAATGTAATGTAACACACACCCATACAATGCGCACCACCCCGTGATGTTTTTCTCACTCCTACTAGTGAATGTAATGTAACACACACCCATACAATGCGCACCACCTCGTGATGTTTTTCTCACTCCTACTAGTGAATCTAATGTAACACACACCCATACAATGCGCACCACCCCGTGATGTTTTTCTCACTCCTACTAGTGAATCTAATGTAACACACACCCATACAATGCGCACCACCCCGTGATGTTTTTCTCACTCCTACTAGTGAATCTAAAGTAACACACACCCATTCAATGCGCACCACCCCGTGATGTTTTTCTCACTCCTACTAGTGAATGTAATGTAACACACACCCATACAATGCGCACCACCCCGTGATGTTTTTCTCACTCCCACTAGTGAATGTAATGTAACACACACCCATACAATGCGCACCACCCCGTGATGTTTTTCTCACTCCTACTAGTGAATGTAATGTAACACACACCCATACAATGCGCACCACCCCGTGATGTTTTTCTCACTCCTACTAGTGAATGTAATGTAACACACACCCATACAATGCGCACCACCCCGTGATGCTTTTCTCACTCCTACTAGTGAATGTAATGTAACACACACCCATACAATGCGCACCACCCCGTGATGCTTTTCTCACTCCTACTAGTGAATGTAATATAACACAAACCGATACAATGCGCACCACCCCGTGATGCTTTTCTCACTCCTACTAGTGAATGTAATGTAACACACACCCATAAAATGCGCACCACCCCGTGATGCTTTTCTCACTCCTACTAGTGAATGTAATGTAACACACACCCATACAATGCGCACCACCCCGTGATGTTTTTCTCACTCCTACTAGTGAATGTAATGTAACACACACCCATACAATGCGCACCACCCCGTGATGTTTTTCTCACTCCTACTAGTGAATGTAATGTAACACACACCCATACAATGCGCACCACCCCGTGATGTTTTTCTCACTCCTACTAGTGAATCTAAAGTAACACTCACCCATTCAATGCGCACCACCCCGTGATGTTTTTCTCACTCCTACTAGTGAATGTAATGTAACACACACCCATACAATGCACACCACCCCGTGATGTTTTTCTCACTCCTACTAGTGAATGTAATGTAACACACACCCATACAATGCGCACCACCCCGTGATGTTTTTCTCACTCCTACTAGTGAATGTAATGTAACACACACCCATACAATGCGCACCACCCCGTGATGTTTTTCTCACTCCTACTAGTGAATGTAATGTAACACACACCCATACAATGCGCACCACCCCGTGATGTTTTTCTCACTCCTACTAGTGAATGTAATGTAACACACACCCATACAATGCGCACCACCCCGTGATGTTTTTCTCACTCCTACTAGTGAATGTAATGTAACACACACCCATACAATGCGCACCACCCCGTGATGTTTTTCTCACTCCTACTAGTGAATGTAATGTAACACACACCCATACAATGCGCACCACCCCGTGATGTTTTTCTCACTCCTACTAGTGAATGTAATGTAACACACACCCATACAGTGCGCACCACCCCGTGATGTTTTTCTCACTCCTACTAGTCAATGTAATGTAACACACACCCATACAATGCGCACCACCCCGTGATGTTTTTCTCACTCCTACTAGTCAATGTAATGTAACACACACCCATAAAATGCGCACCACCCCGTGATGTTTTTCTCACTCCTACTAGTCAATGTAATGTAACACACACCCATACAATGTGCACCACCCCGTGATGTTTTTCTCACTCCTACTAGTGAATGTAATGTAACACACACCCATAAAATGCGCACCACCCCGTGATGTTTTTCTCACTCCTACTAGTCAATGTAATGTAACACACACCCATAAAATGCGCACCACCCCGTGATGTTTTTCTCACTCCTACTAGTCAATGTAATGTAACACACACCCATACAATGCGCACCACCCCGTGATGTTTTTCTCACTCCTACTAGTGAATGTAATGTAACACACACCCATACAATGCGCACCACCCCGTGATGTTTTTCTCACTCCTACTAGTGAATGTAATGTAACACACACCCATACAATGCGCACCACCCCGTGATGTTTTTCTCACTCCTACTAGTGAATGTAATGTAACACACACCCATACAATGCGCACCACCCCGTGATGTTTTTCTCACTCCTACTAGTGAATCTAAAGTAACACACACCCATTCAATGCGCACCACCCCGTGATGTTTTTCTCACTCCTCCTAGTGAATGTAATGTAACACACACCCATACAATGCGCACCACCCCGTGATGTTTTTCTCACTCCTACTAGTGAATGTAATGTAACACACACCCATACAATGCGCACCACCCCGTGATGTTTTTCTCACTCCTACTAGTGAATCTAAAGTAACACTCACCCATTCAATGCGCACCACCCCGTGATGTTTTTCTCACTCCTACTAGTGAATGTAATGTAACACACACCCATACAATGCACACCACCCCGTGATGTTTTTCTCACTCCTACTAGTGAATGTAATGTAACACACACCCATACAATGCGCACCACCCCGTGATGTTTTTCTCACTCCTACTAGTGAATGTAATGTAACACACACCCATACAATGCGCACCACCCCGTGATGTTTTTCTCACTCCTACTAGTGAATGTAATGTAACACACACCCATACAATGCGCACCACCCCGTGATGTTTTTCTCACTCCTACTAGTGAATGTAATGTAACACACACCCATACAATGCGCACCACCCCGTGATGTTTTTCTCACTCCTACTAGTGAATGTAATGTAACACACACCCATACAATGCGCACCACCCCGTGATGTTTTTCTCACTCCTACTAGTGAATGTAATGTAACACACACCCATACAATGCGCACCACCCCGTGATGTTTTTCTCACTCCTACTAGTGAATGTAATGTAACACACACCCATACAGTGCGCACCACCCCGTGATGTTTTTCTCACTCCTACTAGTCAATGTAATGTAACACACACCCATACAATGCGCACCACCCCGTGATGTTTTTCTCACTCCTACTAGTCAATGTAATGTAACACACACCCATAAAATGCGCACCACCCCGTGATGTTTTTCTCACTCCTACTAGTCAATGTAATGTAACACACACCCATACAATGTGCACCACCCCGTGATGTTTTTCTCACTCCTACTAGTGAATGTAATGTAACACACACCCATAAAATGCGCACCACCCCGTGATGTTTTTCTCACTCCTACTAGTCAATGTAATGTAACACACACCCATAAAATGCGCACCACCCCGTGATGTTTTTCTCACTCCTACTAGTCAATGTAATGTAACACACACCCATACAATGCGCACCACCCCGTGATGTTTTTCTCACTCCTACTAGTGAATGTAATGTAACACACACCCATACAATGCGCACCACCCCGTGATGTTTTTCTCACTCCTACTAGTGAATGTAATGTAACACACACC
Source organism: Cavia porcellus (assembly GCF_034190915.1). Lineage (NCBI taxonomy): Eukaryota > Metazoa > Chordata > Mammalia > Rodentia > Caviidae > Cavia > Cavia porcellus. The sequence continues at coordinate 10,173 of NW_026947860.1, read as the reverse complement.
CATACAATGCGCACCACCCCGTGATGTTTTTCTCACTCCTACTAGTGAATGTAATGTAACACACACCCATACAATGCGCACCACCCCGTGATGTTTTTCTCACTCCTACTAGTGAATCTAAAGTAACACACACCCATTCAATGCGCACCACCCCGTGATGTTTTTCTCACTCCTACTAGTGAATGTAATGTAACACACACCCATACAATGCGCACCACCCCGTGATGTTTTTCTCACTCCTACTAGTGAATGTAATGTAACACACACCCATACAATGCGCACCACCCCGTGATGTTTTTCTCACGCCTACTAGTGAATGTAATGTAACACACACCCATACAATGCGCACCACCCCGTGATGTTTTTCTCACGCCTACTAGTGAATGTAATGTAACAGACACCCATACAATGCGCACCACACCGTGATGCTTTTCTCACTCCTACTAGTGAATGTAATGTAACACACACCCATACAATGCGCACCACCCCGTGATGCTTTTCTCACTCCTACTAGTGAATGTAATGTAACACACACCCATACAATGCGCACCACCCCGTGATGTTTTTCTCACTCCTACTAGTGAATGTAATGTAACACACACCCATACAATGAGCACCACCCCGTGATGTTTTTCTCACGCCTACTAGTGAATGTAATGTAACACACACCCATACAATGCGCACCACCCCGTGATGTTTTTCTCACGCCTACTAGTGAATGTAATGTAACAGACACCCATACAATGCGCACCACACCGTGATGCTTTTCTCACTCCTACTAGTGAATGTAATGTAACACACACCCATACAATGCGCACCACCCCGTGATGCTTTTCTCACTCCTACTAGTGAATGTAATGTAACACACACCCATACAATGCGCACCACCCCGTGATGTTTTTCTCACTCCTACTAGTGAATGTAATGTAACACACACCCATACAATGCGCACCACCCCGTGATGTTTTTCTCACTCCTACTAGTGAATGTAATGTAACACACACCCATACAATGCGCACCACCCCGTGATGTTTTTCTCACTCCTACTAGTGAATGTAATGTAACACACACCCATACAATGCGCACCACCCCGTGATGTTTTTCTCACTCCTACTAGTGAATGTAATGTAACACACACCCATACAATGCGCACCACCCCGTGATGCTTTTCTCACTCCTACTAGTGAATGTAATGTAACACACACCCATACAATGCGCACCACCCCGTGATGCTTTTCTCACTCCTACTAGTGAATGTAATGTAACACACATCCATACAATGCGCACCACCCCGTGATGCTTTTCTCACTCCTACTAGTGAATGTAATGTAACACACACCCATACAATGCGCACCACCCCGTGATGCTTTTCTCACTCCTACTAGTGAATGTAATGTAACACACACCCATACAATGCGCACCACCCCGTGATGCTTTTCTCACTCCTACTAGTCAATGTAATGTAACACACACCCATACAATGCGCACCACCCCGTGATGCTTTTCTCACTCCTACTAGTGAATGTAATGTAACACACACCCATACAATGCGCACCAACCCGTGATGCTTTTCTCACTGCTACTAGTGAATGTAATGTAACACACACCCATACAATGCGCACCACCCCGTGATGCTTTTCTCACTCCTACTAGTGAATGTAATGTAACACACACCCATACAATGCGCACCACCCCGTGATGCTTTTCTCACTCCTACTAGTGAATGTAATGTAACACACACCCATACAATGCGCACCACCCCGTGATGCTTTTCTCACTCCTACTAGTGAATGTAATGTAACACACACCCATACAATGCGCACCACCCCGTGATGCTTTTCTCAGTCCTACTAGTGAATGTAATGTAACACACACCCATACAATGCGCACCACCCCGTGATGCTTTTCTCACTCCTACTAGTGAATGTAATGTAACACACACCCATACAATGCGCACCACCCCGTGATGCTTTTCTCACTCCTACTAGTGAATCTAATGTAACACACACCCATACAATGCGCACCACCCCGTGATGTTTTTCTCACAACTACTAGTGAATGTAATGTAACACACACCCATACAATGCGCACCACCCCGTGATGTTTTTCTCACTCCTACTAGTGAATGTAATGTAACACACACCCATACAATGCGCACCACCCCGTGATGTTTTTCTCACTCCTACTAGTGAAGGTAATGTAACACACACCCATACAATGCGCACCACCCCGTGATGTTTTTCTCACTCCTACTAGTGAAGGTAATGTAACACACACCCATACAATGCGCACCACCCCGTGATGTTTTTCTCACTCCTACTAGTGAATGTAATGTAACACACACCCATACAATGCGCACCACCCCGTGATGTTTTTCTCACTCCTACTAGTGAATGTAATGTAACACACACCCATACAATGCGCACCACCCCGTGATGTTTTTCTCACTCCTACTAGTGAATGTAATGTAACACACACCCATACAATGCGCACCACCTCGTGATGTTTTTCTCACTCCTACTAGTGAATCTAATGTAACACACACCCATACAATGCGCACCACCCCGTGATGTTTTTCTCACTCCTACTAGTGAATCTAATGTAACACACACCCATACAATGCGCACCACCCCGTGATGTTTTTCTCACTCCTACTAGTGAATCTAAAGTAACACACACCCATTCAATGCGCACCACCCCGTGATGTTTTTCTCACTCCTACTAGTGAATGTAATGTAACACACACCCATACAATGCGCACCACCCCGTGATGTTTTTCTCACTCCCACTAGTGAATGTAATGTAACACACACCCATACAATGCGCACCACCCCGTGATGTTTTTCTCACTCCCACTAGTGAATGTAATGTAACACACACCCATACAATGCGCACCACCCGTGATGTTTTTCTCACTCCTACTAGTGAATGTAATGTAACACACACCCATACAATGCGCACCACCCCGTGATGCTTTTCTCACTCCTACTAGTGAATGTAATGTAACACACACCCATACAATGCGCACCACCCCGTGATGCTTTTCTCACTCCTACTAGTGAATGTAATATAACACAAACCGATACAATGCGCACCACCCCGTGATGTTTTTCTCACTCCTACTAGTGAATGTAATGTAACACACACCCATACAATGCGCACCACCCCGTGATGTTTTTCTCACTCCTAGGTGAATGTAATGTAACACACACCCATACAATGCGCACCACCCCGTGATGCTTTTCTCACTCCTACTAGTGAATGTAATGTAACACACACCCATACAATGCGCACCACCCCGTGATGCTTTTCTCACTGCTACTAGTGAATGTAATGTAACACACACCCATACAATGCGCACCACCCCGTGATGTTTTTCTCACTCCTACTAGTGAATGTAATGTAACACACACCCATACAATGCGCACCACCCCGTGATGTTTTTCTCACTCCTACTAGTGAATCTAAAGTAACACTCACCCATTCAATGCGCACCACCCCGTGATGTTTTTCTCACTCCTACTAGTGAATGTAATGTAACACACACCCATACAATGCGCACCACCCCGTGATGTTTTTCTCACTCCTACTAGTGAATGTAATGTAACACACACCCATACAATGCGCACCACCCCGTGATGTTTTTCTCACTCCTACTAGTGAATGTAATGTAACACAAACCCATACAATGCGCACCACCCCGTGATGTTTTTCTCACTCCTACTAGTGAATGTAATGTAACACACACCCATACAATGCGCACCACCCCGTGATGCTTTTCTCACTCCTACTAGTGAATGTAATGTAACACACACCCATACAATGCGCACCACCCCGTGATGCTTTTCTCACTGCTACTAGTGAATGTAATGTAACACACACCGATACAATGCGCACCACCCCGTGATGTTTTTCTCACTCCTACAAGTGAATCTAATGTAACACACACCCATACAATGCGCACCACCCCGTGATGTATTTCTCACTCCTACTAGTGAATGTAATGTAACACACACCCATACAATGCGCACCACCCCGTGATGTTTTTCTCACTCCTATTAGTGAATGTAATGTATCACACACCCATACAATGCGCACCACCCCGTGATGTTTTTCTCACTCCTACTAGTGAATGTAATGTAACACACACCCATACAATGCGCACCACCCCGTGATGTTTTTCTCACTCCTACTAGTGAATGTAATGTAACACACACCCATACAATGCGCACCACCCCGTGATGTTTTTCTCACTCCGACTAGTGAATGTAATGTAACACACACCCATACAATGCGCACCACCCCGTGATGTTTTTCTCACTCCTACTAGTGAATGTAATGTAACACACACCCATACAATGCGCACCACCCCGTGATGTTTTTCTCACTCCTACTAGTGAATGTAATGTAACACACACCCATACAATGCGCACCACCCCGTGATGTTTTTCTCACTCCTACTAGTGAATGTAATGTAACACACACCCATACAATGCGCACCACCCCGTGATGTTTTTCTCACTCCTACTAGTGAATGTAATGTAACACACACCCATACAATGCGCACCACCCCGTGATGTTTTTCTCACTCCTACTAGTGAATGTAATGTAACACACACCCATACAATGCGCACCACCCCGTGATGTTTTTCTCACTCCTACTACTGAATGTAATGTAACACACACCCATACAATGCGCACCACCCCGTGATGTTTTTCTCACTCCTACTAGTGAATGTAATGTAACACACACCCATACAATGCGCACCACCCCGTGATGTTTTTCTCACTCCTACTAGTGAATGTAATGTAACACACACCCATACAATGCGCACCACCGCGTGATGTTTTTCTCACTCCTACTAGTGAATCTAATGTAACACACACCCATACAATGCGCACCACCCCGTGATGTTTTTCTCACTCCTACTAGTGAATCTAAAGTAACACACACCCATTCAATGCGCACCACCCCGTGATGTTTTTCTCACTCCTACTAGTGAATGTAATGTAACACACACCCATACAATGCGCACCACCCCTTGATGTTTTTCTCACTCCTACTAGTGAATGTAATGTAACACACACCCATACAATGCGCACCACCCCGTGATGTTTTTCTCACTCCTACTAGTCAATGTAATGTAACACACACCCATACAATGCGCACCACCCCGTGATGTTTTTCTCACTCCTACTAGTGAATGTAATGTAACACACACCCATACAATGCGCACCACCCCGTGATGTTTTTCTCACTCCTACTAGTGAATGTAATGTAACACACACCCATACAATGCGCACCACCGCGTGATGTTTTTCTCACTCCTACTAGTGAATCTAATGTAACACACACCCATACAATGCGCACCACCCCGTGATGTTTTTCTCACTCCTACTAGTGAATCTAAAGTAACACACACCCATTCAATGCGCACCACCCCGTGATGTTTTTCTCACTCCTACTAGTGAATGTAATTTAACACACACCCATACAATGCGCACCACCCCTTGATGTTTTTCTCACTCCTACTAGTGAATGTAATGTAACACACACCCATGCAATGCGCACCACCCGTGATGTTTTTCTCACTCCTACTAGTGAATGTAATGTAACACACACCCATACAATGCGCACCACCCCGTGATGTTTTTCTCACTCCTACTAGTGAATCTAAAGTAACACACACCCATTCAATGCGCACCACCCCGTGATGTTTTTCTCACTCCTACTAGTGAATGTAATGTAACACACACCCATACAATGCGCACCTCCCCTTGATGTTTTTCTCACTCCTACTAGTGAATGTAATGTAACACACACCCATACAATGCGCACCACCCCGTGATGTTTTTCTCACTCCTACTAGTGAATGTAATGTAACACACACCCATACAATGCGCACCACCCCGTGATGTTTTTCTCACTCCTACTAGTGAATGTAATGTAACACACACCCATTCAATGCGCACCACCCCGTGATGTTTTTCTCACTCCTACTAGTGAATCTAAAGTAACACACACCCATTCAATGCGCACCACCCCGTGATGTTTTTCTCACTCCTACTAGTGAATGTAATGTAACACACACCCATACAATGCGCACCACCCCGTGATGTTTTTCTCACTCCTACTAGTGAATGTAATGTTACACACACCCATACAATGCGCACCACCCCGTGATGTTTTTCTCACTCCTACTAGTGAATGTAATGTAACACACACCCATACAATGCGCACCACCCCGTGATGTTTTTCTCACTCCTACTAGTGAATGTAATGTTACACACACCCATACAATGCGCGCACCACCCCGTGATGTTTTTCTCACTCCTACTAGTGAATGTAATGTAACACACACCCATACAATGCGCACCACCCCGTGATGCTTTTCTCACTCCTACTAGTGAATGTAATGTAACACGCACCCATACAATGCGCACCACCCCGTGATGTTTTTCTCACTCCTACTAGTGAATGTAATGTAACACACACCCATACAATGCGCACCACCCCGTGATGTTTTTCTCACTCCTACTAGTTAATGTAATGTAACACACCCATACAATGCGCACCACCCCGTGATGTTTTTCTCACTCCTACTAGTGAATGTAATGTAACACACACCCATACAATGCGCACCACCCCGTGATGTTTTTCTCACTCCTACTAGTGAATGTAATGTAACACACACCCATACAATGCGCACCACCCCGTGATCTTTTTCTCACTCCTACTAGTGAATGTAATGTAACACACACCCATACAATGCGCACCACCCCGTGATGTTTTTCTCACTCCTACTAGTGAATGTAATGTAACACACACCCATACAATGCGCACCACCCCGTGATGTTTTTCTCACTCCTACTAGTGAATGTAATGTAACACACACCCATACAATGCGCACCACCCCGTGATGTTTTTCTCACTCCTACTAGTGAATCTAATGTAACACACACCCATACAATGCGCACCACCCCGTGATGTTTTTCTCACTCCTACTAGTCAATGTAATGTAACACACACCCATACAATGCGCACCACCCCGTGATGTTTTTCTCACTCCTACTAGTGAATCTAATGTAACACACACCCATACAATGCGCACCAACCCGTGATGTTTTTCTCACTCCTACTAGTGAATCTAATGTAACACACACCCATACAATGCGCACCACCCCGTGATGTTTTTCTCACTCCTACTAGTGAATCTAATGTAACACACACCCATACAATGCGCACCACCCCGTGATGTTTTTCTCACTCCTACTAGTGAATCTAAACTAACACACACCCATTCAATGCGCACCACCCCGTGATGTTTTTCTCACTCCTACTAGTGAATGTAATGTAACACACACCCATACAATGCGCACCACCCCGTGATGTTTTTCTCACTCCTACTAGTGAATGTAATGTAACACACACCCATACAATGCGCACCACCCCGTGATGTTTTTCTCACTCCTACTAGTGAATGTAATGTAACACACACCCATACAATGCGCACCACCCCGTGATGCTTTTCTCACTCCTACTAGTGAATGTAATGTAACACCACCCATACAATGCGCACCACCCCGTGATGCTTTTCTCACTGCTACTAGTGAATGTAATGTAACACACACCCATACAATGCGCACCACCCCGTGATGTTTTTCTCACTCCTACTAGTGAATGTAATGTAACACACACCCATACAATGCGCACCACCCCGTGATGTTTTTCTCACTCCTACTAGTGAATGTAATGTTACACACACCCATACAATGCGCGCACCACCCCGTGATGTTTTTCTCACTCCTACTAGTGAATGTAATGTAACACACACCCATACAATGCGCACCACCCCGTGATGCTTTTCTCACTCCTACTAGTGAATGTAATGTAACACGCACCCATACAATGCGCACCACCCCGTGATGTTTTTCTCACTCCTACTAGTGAATGTAATGTAACACACACCCATACAATGCGCACCACCCCGTGATGTTTTTCTCACTCCTACTAGTTAATGTAATGTAACACACCCATACAATGCGCACCACCCCGTGATGTTTTTCTCACTCCTACTAGTGAATGTAATGTAACACACACCCATACAATGCGCACCACCCCGTGATGTTTTTCTCACTCCTACTAGTGAATGTAATGTAACACACACCCATACAATGCGCACCACCCCGTGATCTTTTTCTCACTCCTACTAGTGAATGTAATGTAACACACACCCATACAATGCGCACCACCCCGTGATGTTTTTCTCACTCCTACTAGTGAATGTAATGTAACACACACCCATACAATGCGCACCACCCCGTGATGTTTTTCTCACTCCTACTAGTGAATGTAATGTAACACACACCCATACAATGCGCACCACCCCGTGATGTTTTTCTCACTCCTACTAGTGAATCTAATGTAACACACACCCATACAATGCGCACCACCCCGTGATGTTTTTCTCACTCCTACTAGTCAATGTAATGTAACACACACCCATACAATGCGCACCACCCCGTGATGTTTTTCTCACTCCTACTAGTGAATCTAATGTAACACACACCCATACAATGCGCACCAACCCGTGATGTTTTTCTCACTCCTACTAGTGAAGGTAATGTAACACACACCCATACAATGCGCACCACCCGTGATGTTTTTCTCACTCCTACTAGTGAATCTAATGTAACACACACCCATACAATGCGCACCACCCCGTGATGTTTTTCTCACTCCTACTAGTGAATGTAATGTAACACACACCCATACAATGCGCACCACCCCGTGATGTTTTTCTCACTCCTACTAGTGAATCTAAAGTAACACTCACCCATTCAATGCGCACCACCCCGTGATGTTTTTCTCACTCCTACTAGTGAATGTAATGTAACACACACCCATACAATGCGCACCACCCCGTGATGTTTTTCTCACTCCTACTAGTGAATGTAATGTAACACACACCCATACAATGCGCACCACCCCGTGATGTTTTTCTCACTCCTACTAGTGAATGTAATGTAACACACACCCATACAATGCGCACCACCCCGTGATGTTTTTCTCACTCCTACTAGTGAATGTAATGTAACACACACCCATACAATGCGCACCACCCCGTGATGCTTTTCTCACTCCTACTAGTGAATGTAATGTAACACACACCCATACAATGCGCACCACCCCGTGATGCTTTTCTCACTGCTACTAGTGAATGTAATGTAACACACACCGATACAATGCGCACCACCCCGTGATGTTTTTCTCACTCCTACAAGTGAATCTAATGTAACACACACCCATACAATGCGCACCACCCCGTGATGTATTTCTCACTCCTACTAGTGAATGTAATGTAACACACACCCATACAATGCGCACCACCCCGTGATGTTTTTCTCACTCCTACTAGTGAATGTAATGTAACACACACCCATACAATGCGCACAACCCCATGATGTTTTTCTCACTCCTACTAGTGAATGTAATGTAACACAAACCCATACAATGCGCACCACCCCGTGATGTTTTTCTCACTCCTACTAGTGAATCTAAAGTAACACACACCCATTCAATGCGCACCACCCCGTGATGTTTTTCTCACTCCTACTAGTGAATGTAATGTAACACACACCCATACAATGCGCACCACCCCGTGATGTTTTTCTCACTCCTACTAGTGAATGTAATGTTACACACACCCATACAATGCGCACCACCCCGTGATGTTTTTCTCACTCCTACTAGTGAATGTAATGTAACACACACCCATACAATGCGCACCACCCCGTGATGTTTTTCTCACTCCTACTAGTGAATGTAATGTTACACACACCCATACAATGCGCGCACCACCCCGTGATGTTTTTCTCACTCCTACTAGTGAATGTAATGTAACACACACCCATACAATGCGCACCACCCCGTGATGCTTTTCTCACTCCTACTAGTGAATGTAATGTAACACGCACCCATACAATGCGCACCACCCCGTGATGTTTTTCTCACTCCTACTAGTGAATGTAATGTAACACACACCCATACAATGCGCACCACCCCGTGATGTTTTTCTCACTCCTACTAGTTAATGTAATGTAACACACCCATACAATGCGCACCACCCCGTGATGTTTTTCTCACTCCTACTAGTGAATGTAATGTAACAC